>NC_133338.1:5781000-6001000 GCF_030506205.2 Paramisgurnus dabryanus | reverse complement strand
ATTTCTGTCACGAGATCTTTTAAAAAATTACACACTGCAACTTTAAATAAAATGGGTTATAGGCAGTACGTTCCAGTGCTGTTTAATATGGTAGCTTTGAGGGTCACATCGCCCGACAGCTACCCCCCCACACTTGTAAAACGCCTGCTACGGCCCTGCACACATAATACACGCATTTTGGTACAAAAACGTGTATTGTTACACCCCTAGTAATTATGCTATTGAACCCACAACCTTTTGTTCTGTTAACACAACACTCCAATTGAGCTACATGAGCACTTTTAATTTCACCTAAGAATAAAAACAGGAAGGCACGATCGTTTTAAATGTGTTATTTGCATTTAAAACAATTTAACATGCTAGTTTTAATATAAATCAACCTGTGTGCGTGTGAGTGTGTGTGTGTGTATGAAGGACAAAGAATCCTGAAAAGGATCATCTCAGGTCAAGAAGAACTTCATGCCTGGATACCCTGTCAGCGTGACTGCTCAGGGAAAAAAATTGAGACAAAAAGGAAGGGGGGGTCTGAGAGCAAGAGAAAGAAAACAAACCCGACTAGGAAAAATACCCACTGGGGCAATAAAATCTTGCCCTGTTTCTTCCACAGTCGGCCATTATCTCTCTGAAGCGCCTGGAGAACGTTCCTCACACTTGCCAAGGCGGATTAGCGGGAAGCTGGCGGTCAGGGCCGAAATGCGATGGCATATTAACCGCAACATTCCTGATGGAGGCAAACGGCATGATGCTAGACTGAATAAACAGAAGTTCATTACTGCGCCCTGACTCTTTTTCCGTTCATAATCGCACCGCGCTCGTCCCTCGATGACTCTAGCAGATCCGAATGAAACGGAGTTGATCTCCGGCGGAGCACATGGAATAGAAGTGTTTGGCGAGTGCACGACGTCGGAAATTGCCGTTTGACGGTGCATAGTATAAAGTGTCTCCATTTAGATCAATCTATCTGTCTCCTTCATTCAGGAAAAGATGTTTTGATGGAGCTGTGAACATGTAGGAGACAAATCGCTCTGTAAGTGATTTCATACATGAATATGTGTCCGACGAATACATTCAGATGGTAAAGGAAACGTATGCTCATATGCTCAAAACAGATCTTTTCCACACTATTATCAAGTTTCTCTAACCCTTACAGTAGTTATGATTGGCTTACTTTCACATGGCCAAGTTGCTGTATGCCGTAGGGCTGCAACAACTAATCGTTAAAAATCTATATTTCGTTTTGTATCGATTAGTTGGTCTATGACGTCACATGCTCAGGCACCACCGTCTGACACATCTGCTTCATACAGCACAAGCTGTGCACTTATAATTAAAGTCATGCACATTTTCTTCATACAATGTGAGTTTCATTTTTATCAGGCACTGATTCTTAAGCTTGGTTGCCAGGCAGTATTGCCAGGTCATCGGCCTTTCGGCGGAGTTATGAATTGGGCTACTTTAAACTGTTTCTACAGGTTGATGTTTTCTGCGGGTTATTGATGGAAGAATTTGGTTCATTAGTTGTTGGTATTTGAGATAATTGTGATGCTTCTGGGCTAATTTCAAATTAGTTTTGTTACGCTGATCTGGCAACCTGAAATGACAATGATGGAAGCAAAGTGCAAACAAACGCTGGTTAAAGGGACCATTTAAAATGTCCGCCCAAAAAAAAATCAATTCATACTCCACACTCCAAACAGACGGGGGCAGTATACCTCCAAAAAGTGAGTTGGTCTATTTTAATTTAGCAGCTGCAAATTTAGCAGCATATATCAAGTTTGATTTACATAAGCAACTAAGTAAGTTATCATTAGTCACAAAAAAAAAACATTCGGTCTCATTAAAATTGCAATGTTTTCCGCTACGTTTCGTGCGTCCATTTGGTGTTTATTATAATCGAAGACATTTCAAGCTTCTTAGCTAATGTTACATTTTAGCATCAGCTTGGTAGATAACGGGTGAAAACCGGATCAGATCCGTGGGTAGAGCTAACTATTAAACGCTAACAGCTAAGGATGCGCGATAATTTGCATGCGATAGTCATTGCGCTTCTCGTCAGTGAAGCCGGTTTATTGATTAAAAGTGAATCGCCATCAGCTGCTTTCAGATGGAGCCACATTTACTGCACAAAGCCGTAGTTCATGTACAAGCTGAGCATAGGTTATCGCAATGCCTATTATAAGTGAACTTCTAGCGAAATACTAACAGCATCTTACTTACCAATCGAAAAGAAATGTTGTCATTTCGGAGTCGAACCTAATTTCTTTCATGTCCATTAGTTGTCTCCAGCGATGAAAAGCAGTGCCAGTATTTACTCTGGTTCGGTTCCTTTATTTATCAGATTTTATTTGTGATTCTGAGCGCGTTGTTCCCTGCAGCAAATGTTTGTGGTGGTGGTAAATGTCTCTTGCTTTAGCCATCCTTCCACTCTCTTCCCTGAACTGAAATACGTCCGAAACCCCTATTGCAAGGCAGGAAGGCATCAAGGCATGTCCGAATCCATGGCTGTCCGAATTGCATTTCTCTGAGCTGCCTCTTAAGTCAACAAGTCAGCTGCCTTTAGTTTTTGGACGCAGCGGTAGTAGTAGAGGGCTGTACTCCCACACATGCGACTTATTCGTGTATTGCAGTTTGGCTGGCGGTTATGTGCGTGGCCCGCATACCGCCTCCCATGGTCGAAACTGGTATTACAACACCAGTCGGGCTGTAGCTAGTAATTTAGCATGCTAATTCAGATTGATATTTCTGCAGCACTATACCTTGTCATTTTTTTAATGACACCTTTGCCCTTATTTCTTCTCATTCTTTTGATGCGTGTAGCTAATTTTTTTAAATCTTTTACCTCAATTATTACAAATGGCACCTTTAATAAAGGCTTCATTTCGTCCTTTAATATAAGTGAGTTTGTATTTGTTTATTTGTTGTTGGGTTTTCATTAAAATAGTAATGAACCACAAACTAAGCATCTGTTTTAAAGTAAAGGGGAAATCCAGGTTTTAATTACCGTAACAATGCATGTATATCACTTTCATATAATGATGGCTTCTTTAATTTGTTAATAATTAAAAATGTTTCCCTAAAGACTCGGCCAAAAATGATATTAAACCCATGATTTACTCACCCCCAAGCTGTCCGAGTTGCATATGTCCATCGTTTTTCAGACAAACACATTTTCGGATATTTTAGAAAATGTTTTAGATCTTTCAGTTGATTAAATGTAATGTTATGGGGTCCACGACCTTCAAGTCCAAAAAAGTCCGTCCATCCTTCACAAATTAAATCCAAACGGCTCCAGGATGATAAACAAAGGTCTTCTGAGGGTAATCCGTGCGGTGTTGTTATAGAAATATCCATATTTAAAACTTTATTAACGTAAACAACTACCTTCCGGTAGCGCCGCCATCTTAGACTCCTCTGTATTCAGGAGAGAGTATTAGCGTAGTGTACGCACTTTTCTAAGTGACGTATGACAAATTCGGAGGGCGGGGGCACAGAGCAGCAGCAGAGTAGCCTCCGTAGGCTGCGTAAGCTCTCATCCTGAATGCGAATGCGACTAAGACGGCGGCGCTACCGGAAGGAAGTTATTTTCGTTAATAAAGTTTTAAATATGGATATTTCTACAACAACACCGCGCGGATTACCCTCAGAAGACCTTTGTTTATCATCCTGGAGCCGTTTGGATTTATTTTGTGAAGGATGGACGCACTTTTTTTGGACTTGAAGGTCGTGGACCCCGTAACATTACATTTAATCAACAGAAAGATCTAAAACATTTTCTAAAATATCCGAAAATGTGTTTGTCTGTAAAACGATGGACATATGCAACTGGGACAGCTTGGGGGTGAGTAAATCATGTTCTTAATATCATTTTTGGCCGAACTATCCCTTTAAAGATGTTTTACTATTTAAAAGCTGCACACACTTTTTTATTTAAAGATACACTCTACTTTTTAAAAAATTAGGCTAATTTTCCAGCTCCCCTAGAGTTAAACATTTGATTTTTACAGTTTTGAAATCCATTCAGCCAATCTGGCGGTACCACTTTTAGCATAGCTTAGCATAATCCATTGAATCTGATTAGACCATTAGCATCGTACTAAAAATAACCAGAGTGTTTTGATATTTTTCCTATTTAAAAGTTGACTCTTTTGTAGTTACATCGTGTACTAAGACCGACAGAAAATTAAAGGTTGCCATTTTCTAAGCCGATATGGCTAGGAGCTATACTCTCATTCCAGCGTAATAATCAAGGACTTTGCCACCATGCCATGGCTGCAGCAGGCGCAATGATATTACGCAGTGCCAAAATAGTCCCCAGCTATTGAAAGTTACAAAGTTACACGATGTAACTACAGAAGAGTCGAGTTTTAAATAAGAAAAAAATTGAAACTCTTCAGTCATTTTTGAGCATGATGCTAATGGTCTAATCAGATTCAATGGATTATGCTAAGCTATGCTAAAAGTGGTACCGCCAGAGCCGGAGATCAGCTGAATGGACTCCAAAACTGTAAATATCAAATGTTTAACTCTAGGGGAGCTGGAAAATTAGTATATAAAAGTTTAGTGTCCCTTTAATGCTGCATTTACACCAGCCGCGGTAGAGGTGTAACGCGCGGGTGATTTCAATGTTAAGTCAATGTGAAGACGCGTTGACACGCGTCTAGAGGTCTCGTGGCGCGGAAGACGCGTTTCCGCCTCATTGACGTGAATTGACCACCTAGCGCAGTACGCGCGAATGGTGCTTTTTGTGTATTTTGTGTTTGATGCAAATTGCCGGCTGATGCCCGAGTTGAAAAATTAGAACTTTGGCGGAATTTCGCGCTGCGTTAACCAATCAGGAGCCTGCTTGCTGCTGTGGTGGCATCCCCGCCCGGAGTCACTCATTCAACCAACGCTTGATATTGTCTGTAAGCAGTCAAAAATCTAATTGAGTAATATTTCTGTGTTCATCCGATTAGTCGATTAATCGAAAAACTAATCGCCAAATCAATCGATTATAAAAATAATCGTTAGTTGCATCTCTAGTATTCCGACAGTACACCTAAATAGTACCTCAAAGGTACCAAACGTATACATATCTGTACCTAAATGGTACATATTACACAATATAAAATCCATTTGTGACCCGCTCTTGTGAAATGAGTCGGAAGTCGCAACGGTCCATTTTAAGATATGGGCCGATAATGTGGAAAAACAATGAAATAAAAACAAAAGTGAACAAGTTTTACTAAATGAACATTGCTTTTCTCAAATCCTCTCGTCACTTCGGAGCATTTTCCGGTATCCCCTGAAACGTCACTATCTCTCCAAATATGGTGTTACACGTTGTATATAGAGCCAATCAGAAATCTACATAAACGCTGATCATTTGTCAATGGGAAGCCCTGGGGCACGGGATTGGTCGAGCCAATGTAGCACTTCTGTTCAATCTTTCTGATTTTAGTAAATCTTTGTAAAAGTGCATTTTAAAATATTTATTCAAAAAAATACTTTACAATAATTTGAGCTTCAGCCTGGTTTACTGTTATAGCATTTATCTTAATGTCTATGGTCAAATTAAGCTGTAAAATAATTAGTTTATCCCTTTAAAAATACAGAGGATTTTGAAGATATCTACAAAAATTGGGCAAAAAACTTAAACGGCAATTTTCACAGGTTTTCAGATGGAAAAAGAGAACAGACAACCTTAATTCAAATGTCAATATATTTAAAACCATTCAATTTATGACTTTGACTAGGACATCATTGGAAAGCGTATGATCTCCATTGATACCAAAATCCCAGTTTTGAAATTTGGGTCACTGTGACTCATTTTGCTGGGTCAGGTCACATAAAAACAATTTTTTCATAATTTTTTATGAATGCATATTCCTGGAAACATCAATAGTGCAGATTATTCCGAATTTAATCAATAAAAACATCCCAATTCATTTGCTCGGCCTCCATAACGACTTCTTTTCTGATGTGACAAATCCCAACCTAAATTTTCAACCTGACGCTCTTCCTGTGTACCGCATGGATTTTATTAAGTCCCCCAGCTAATGCTACACAGGAGCCCCAGCGGCCAATGAAACACTATGCAAGCGTCTGCACAAGATCCCCCTATCAAAACAAACCTTAAAGCCGTAAGTGCCGCCAAGCATCGTCCTGGTACGCCCGGCCATCTGCTTCCAATAATGAGCGTCTCTCCATACGATAAAGTTCAGACAGTTTGTGTGTTGACTTCAGCCTGCGTGGCATCGGCTGTCCAGTGTCAGGACATTAGTGAGCGTGGGGTCAAGAACAAAGAGTGTGTTTGTGCGACGTACGGATCTGTTTCTGGACAAATGCCCTAAAAATCCCTCTGGTCTGGACAGGAAGGTAGGGTAGTGTGTATAAAAAAGCCGTTTTATCAATTTTTGTTCTCCTTAGGGATCGAACCCATGGCCTTTGTGCAGCTAACGTAATAGAAGTGTGTCACCAGCATATGTTAGTTTTAGTGTACCATACAATAAATCATGATGACAAATGCATTTGTATGCGATGTAGCGTCTGCTGAGATATGTTTACACCGCTAGTTAAGAATTAAAAATGACCATAGATGGTTTATAATGCATAAAGCATTTGTTTATTAAATATCTAGTAAGAATCACTATTGTGTCAAGGTAAAGACAATAAAACCGAATACAAGCATGAGAACAAAAGGGACCGGAGAGAGCGGACAGACACGGCATGCATGTAAATGTAAAACTGCATGTGTGGGCAGAACATCTGAGCACAGACAGATAAAAATAAAGATTGAATTATTCCATCAATCAAATATTAGAAAATATCGGATGCCAGATCAGTGCTAAAGATGCCGTCTGCAGTGGTTCCCGTCTGTAAGCTCGGATGACACACTGACTTAAGAACAAAGAGTCTGGGCAGCTCGTGTCCTCAGATACGAGGTCACACCAAGAGTCTGCGAAGGCTTTGGCTTACTGATAGCGCCATCTAGTGGCACAGTGCAGCATCGTTCCCCTGCCTGGGTCTAATAGGGGAGGACCACCAGGCCGACGACGAAAACTAAAATACATTTATTTTGGTGGAGAGCAGGCACAGACAGAGGACACCAACGGGAGCATGATCTAAGCGAGGAACATTACAACGGGGGGTAAATTTTCAAAGAGAAAACACAGACGGGCGTGCACACAGAGCAGGCGTGGTGCCGCATCGATCAACCGCTACCTCACTGTTTGGACAAGCTCCATTAAGTTTGTAAAACCCATGGGCTATTGCAAACCTACTCAAAAACAAGCACATACACACACACGTATCTATTATTCAGGTCCCTACACTCTCGCCCTAGTCCACAAACATTAAAGTCATGTGTACCGTTTTCCTATAGGAATTTCAAACAGTTCCACAGAATTGTTCTGGTGGACATTTTATACTTTTGCAATTCTTAATAATTATTGGTTAATACATGTTGTTTATAAGTCTATTTCACCAATAATGTGGTTTGATATTATATAACAAGCATGGTTTTACTAGGAATGCGCTTATACAAAATATCTGTACCGATACCAATATTAGATTAGTTAGAATGAAATCCACCAATGGATAGATATAGATATTTTTGCATTTTTACTTGTTTTAAATTATTATAGTCCTGAAATCCTAAAAATGTAATAAACTGCAATTCTGTTGTGTTATTTGATTATCATGATATAATCTGCCCCGATCATCGGCTGTTTTTAAACAATCGGCAGATGTCCAATAGTGTGAAAAATGCCTTTATCTGCCGATACTGATTATATCGGTGCATTCCTATTTAGAGTTCTAAGTTTGAAGTCCGGTGTTAAGTCTTTAGGGGTGGTTTCCCAGACAAGGATTAGAATAGTCCTAGACTAAAATAAATGTAAGAGGTGTCCAAACTGAAAACAACTTGCACTGACATATCTTAAAATACATTAGTGCCCTTTGTTTTGCATCAAAATGCACATACTTATTGTTTTTATAAGGCATGTTTGTTAAAATGTGTAAAATAAGGCATAGTCCTGTCTGGGAAACCATCCCTAGATGTACCACCATTATTCCAGTTTAAAGGGATAGTTCACAGAAAAATGAAAATTTTGTCAATATTTACTCAACTTCAAGTTGTTACAAACCTTGTTTTGCTGAACACAAATGGAGGTATTTTTAATAATTATTTTGGGGCACCATTCACTTCCATAGTATTAAGGGATTAGTCCATTTAAAAAAAAAAAAAATCCAGATAATTTACTCACCACCATGTCATCCAAAATGTTGATGTCTTTCTTTGTTCAGTTGAGAAGAAATTGTTTTTTGAGGAAAACATTTCAGGATTTTTCTTATTTTAATGGACTTTAATAGAGCCCAACATTTAATACTTAACTCAACACTTAACAGTTTTTTTCAACGGAGTTTCAAAGGACTCTAAACGATCCTAAACAAGGCATAAGGGTCTTATCTAGCAAAACGATTGTCATTTTATTGACAATAAAAATAACAAATATACACTTTTAAACCACAACTTCTCGTCTATCTCCGGTCCTGAAAAGCGGCAGTGCGATCTCACGCAATACGTCATGACGTCAAGAGGTCACAGAGGACGAACGCGAAACTACGCCCCAGTGTTTACAAGTGTTGAGAAAGAGGACCGTTCGGAACGTTGTTGTATGTGGAATGATACTAATTAATGTCTTTGTGTCAGTTTATATATGTCCGCAAATGTGCGTTTTATATATGTAACACGTGACCTTTCTACGTCACTACGCATTTACGTGAGGTCGCGCTGGCGCTTTTCAGGACCGGAGATAGACGAGAAGTTGTGCTTTAAAAGTGCATTTTTTTTTTTTCTTGTCAAAAATGACAATCGTTTCGCTAGATAAGACCCTTATGCCTCGTTTGGGATCATTTAGTGTCCTTTGAAACTCAGTTGAAAAAACTTAAGTGTTGAGTTAAGTGTTAAGTGTTGGTATCCATTAAAGTCCATTAAAATAAGAAAAATTCGGAATGTTTTCCTCAAAAAACCTAATTTTCTTCTCGACTGAACAAAGAAAGATATCAACATTTTGGATGACATGGTGGTGAGTAAATAATCTGGATTTTTTTATAAGAAAATGGACTAATCCTTTAACTATGGAAGTCAATGGTGCCCCAGATCTGCTTAGTTACAAACATTCCTCAAAATATTGTATTCAGCAGAACAACGACATTTATACAAGTTTGGAACAACTTAAGAGTAAGATTTTAAACTTTTTCCCCATCAGCATTTAAAAATAAAATTGCCAGTCAACGGCAGCATTTTTTTATGATTTTCATTAAAGTTCAATGCCTTCCAGAAAATGCTCTTCTTTAAATATATAAACATGCAATATACCAAATGAAAGAATAGACCATCTGCTTTTCATCCTAGCTTTGTTTGTTCTCTTTTTATCACCTCTCAAATATGGGTAGGTTTCTTCAAAAATTTCAAATTTTAAGCCAATTGCCTTTTTGTAAATGACTTATGATAGAGATCAGATTCAAAGTGATCCTCAAAAAATACACAGCGGAAATACGGATTGCCGGAAAAACACGTTCTTGGCAGGGAAGCGTTTTCTCTTAATTGACAAGCTAACTCGTCAATGGCTGGGAAAGAGTTAAGGACATTCACTTTGATAGCACCCGCTGACAGATCCCCAAACTGCAAAAGCATGCGCTCATTTTTAGATTTGCAGCAAAATCTAAAGAAAAAATATTAATGCTTGGGAATCTCACTAAATAAACCAATAGTTTAAAGGGATAGTTCGGCCAAAAATGATATTAAACTCATGGTTTACTCACCCGAAGCTGTCCGAGATGCATATGTCCATCATTTTTCAGGCGAACACATTTTTAGTTATTTTAGAAATTTTTTTAGATCTTTCAGTTAATCAAATCTGAAGTAAAGTTTCCATGTCCTTCAAGTCCAAAAATGTGCATCTATCCTTTACAAAATAAATTCAAACGGCTCCACGATGATAAACAACGGCCTTCTGAGGGTAATCCGTGCCGTTTTGTTGTAGAAATATCCACATTTAAGACTTCATAAAGGAAAATAACTCGCTTCCGGTAATGCCGCCGTCAACATTTTGGATGACATGGTGGTGAGTAAATTATCTGGATTTTTTTTTTTTTTTTTTTGAAAATTGACTATTCCTTTAACTAACTGTTAACAAATACAACCAAGCTTTAAGTCTCATCATTATAAATTCAATATGTTACATTTGTTTTTACCCATAATTTTAATGAGTTAACTATTACTGTAAAATGTGAAAACCATAGTAATGAAGATTAGCAAAGTGACCCACTAGTCAATGGTAGCGTACATGCACTAGCTGCCGTCTCCCACCAAATTGAAACACTTATTAAACATCTAAAGACTTCTCCAGGCGGGCACATCATTGTAAACAGACAGTGACTTATGAACATACAATCAATGAGAAACACTCAATACCTCTGTTTATTCTGCGGAAGAGATTTGGGGTCCACAGCAAACATTTTCGACACAAAGACGATTACCGGCGCCGTCCCATCAGCCGAACAGTCTAGGAATGCTAGCAGGCAAACAAGAACACAGATTAAACTCTCATTAAATGACTCTAATACTGATTTAATAGTTTGTTTGTATAATTCTGCATTTTAAACAGAATATGGACGGTCACGGGACACAGTGTGAAGGTTCTTGTGAATACAAAATCTAACTAAATTTCACACATATGCATCATGGCAAATGTGTTACATAATGTGGCCCTGGACCACAACAATGGTCCATTTTTGACTTTGAGATTTATACATCATCTGAAAGTTGAATAAATCTTTCTATTAAAGGAATATTCCGTTTTCTTAAAAGAAAAATCCAGATAATTTACTCACCACCATGTCATCCAAAATGTTGATGTCTTTCTTTGTTCAGTCGAGAAGAAATTATGTTTTTTGAGGAAAACATTGCAGGATTTTTCTCATTTTAATGGACTTTAATAGAGCCCAACATTTAATACTTAACAGTTTTTTTTCAACGGAGTTTCAAAGGACTCTAAACGATCCCAAACGAGGCATAAGGGTCTTATCTAGCAAAACGATTGTCATTTTTGACAATAAAAATAACAAATATACACTTTTAAACCACAACTTCTCGTTTAAATCCAGTCGTGATGCCCCAGGTGACCCCACGCAATACGTCATGACGTCAAGAGGTCACAGAGGACGAACGCGAAACTCCGCCCCAGTGTTTACAAGTGTTGAGAACGAGGACCGTTCCTACGTTGTTGTATGTGAAATGATACTAATTAAAGTCTTTGTGGCAGTTTATTGTTTACAATGGTCCGCAAATGTGCGTTTTATATATGTAACACGTGACCTCCCTACGTCACTACGCATTTACGTGAGGTCGCGCTGGACCGGATCTAGACGAGAAGTTGTGGTTTAAAAGTGTATATTTGTTATTTTTATTGTCAAAAATGACAATCGTTTCGCTAGATAAGACCCTTATGCCTCGTTTGGGATCGTTTATAGTCCTTTGAAACTCTGTTGAAAAAAACTGTTACGTGTTGAGTTAAGTGTTAAGTGTTAGGCTCTATTAAAGTCCATTAAAATGAGAAAAATCCCGCAATGTTTTCCTCAAAAAACATAATTTCTTCTCGACTGAACAAAGAAAGACATCAACATTTTGGATGACATGGTGATGAGTAAATTATCTGGATTTTTCTTTTAAGAAAATGGAATATTCCTTTAATGTATGTTTTGTTAGGATATATTTTGTTATTATTCAAATGAAGTGAATAATAATAATGAATCATTTTTTATATATATATTTGTGGTATGAAATTTACTAAATATCTTCATGGATCATGATCTTTAATTATTTTTGGCATAAAAAATTATAATTTTGACCCATACAATGTATTTTTGGCTATTTCGAAATATATAACGGTGCAACTTACGACAGGTTTTGTGGTCCAGGGTCAAAAATGTGTAAAAAAGTGAGGAACGCTTTTCCATTAAATGCATGAGTTCAACCACAGCCCGAAGGCCTACGATATTAAAAGCAAACTCCTATCAAAAAGAATAGTCCACAGAAAGCTATAAAAATACCCTCAAGAAAGCCTCTCAATAGTCAGGAGCAAAATATTTTTAACACTGTTTAAAATAAAAGACCTTTATGGTGGAAACCATTTAGGATGTAAAAGGTTTGTAAGTTCACTACACACAAATAAGCCAAGAGCAGACAGACATACCTGCAATAAGACCATGAGTTTTCTCAAAGGTAACTGAATTTAGATGAAGTCTAGCAAAAGAAAGCATTGCATGAATCACTTCGTCTGCTAACATGCCCGCTTACCTTTTTTTAGCTCCTGCGTTTTCTCATGCAGAGAATCAAACCTGCGCACTCCCACGCTCATCAGCTTTTCAACTCTCTCAGACGACATCTCAGCCGGACTGGGCAGCTTTTCACAAACCATCGCTGAATCACACCGTTAAAGAAAGCAGACATAGCTGACAGTTTCCACAAATAGGGTTCAAAACAGGGCCTGAAACTCTTGAATGAACTAAACTTGTTATTTCAAAAGATTAATATTAATATTTCAAAACTTGTTACTAAATTCAATCCTGTTACAAACGTAAATTTGACAAAATCGGGAAAAAAATGCATATGTTTAAACGTGAGAATTTTGTCATGCTAAATTATAGGTCTACTGTATATTCATCTAGTGGTGAGATTGTGAATTGCAACCAACGGCTAATTCCACACCTCACCCCTCCCTTTCGAAACGCATAGAGAAGCTACGGTAGCTGCCACTACTTTTCAGTGCCCGAAAGTAGTCCTCTGCTAATGAAAGATACCAAGGTATATTTACATACTGGATAAGCTTGTATTTTCGCCTCCGCCCACAAAGGGAACAGCGTGACTACTGACTAAGGATAGTTCGCCCAAAACTGAAAATAATGTCATTAATGACTTACCCGTATGTCGTTCTAAACTCGGAAGACCTTCGATCATCTTCGGAACACAGTTTAAGATGTTTTAACTTTAGATTTAGTCCGAGAGCTTTCTGTCCCCTCCATTGAAAATCTATGTACGGTTTCCATGTCCAGAAAGGTAATAAAAACATCATCAAAGTAGTCCATGTGACATCAGTGGGTCAGTAAGAATGTGTTGAAGCATCGAAAATACAGTTTGGTCCAAAAATAGCAAAAATTACGACTTTATTCAGCATTGTCTTCTCTTCCAGCTCGAGCGTGAAGTCACGTGACTGTAGTGACACGGCTGAGGGCGGAACAAATAACAGTCAGCCGCATCGTCCGTCAGCCGCGTCACTGACTTTATGGGGCGCCGCAGTCGGATGACGTCAAAGTACCTTGACAAGGTACTTTGACGTCTTGCAGCGCAGCATGAAGTCAAACTCATATAAGTTACACAGATATCGTTGAACTCTTTTTATAATTGGCTACATGTTTTGTCTATCAATATTTTCCATGAAGTCATTGGCTGATGGAGGAAAGAGCGAGCGATTGGTTACATCTCTTAAGGACTTCACGTTTTCGACGGCGCTGTTTGGATTATCTATTATACTACCTCCCTATTTTAAATACAAACTTTGAAGGCGGGTTAATGTGTTTACTGGAACCTAAAGTGTAATCTCATATACCCTTACATGTTACGATGTAAATAGTCCGCAAATTGTATATTATATTGTATTACCAGAAGTTCATGCGAAATCTGATGTAAACAATAGACTATATATCTATATTTCACGGATTATATGCATTTGTGGACAAAAATCATGGGATGATTCACACATCTGAAACCGACTTGTGATCCCCACAAAGGTAAAAAGTCCTGTTGATTTTTGCATTTTGTCATTCGGACTTCTGTAATAAAATACTACATATGATGCTAGAACATCTGTATCTCAAAACGGCTTTACAGGGGGTATGGCTCAGCTAAATGAGATGTAAATGAGCCCTATTGTCTCTCCAGCCAGGGAAAAGTGTTAACTCTTCTTTCTCAAATTTCTCAGCATTCTCTTTCTTCTTACTTCTCCAAATCTTATCAGATTTCCATGTGTTACACATTGTTAGAAAGCTTAGAAACTGCACTTTCAGAATCTGTGAATAACTCAAAATGTCCACAAATGTAGTTTGTTGAATAACATTTCAAGTGCATTTTCACAGTTTTTTTGACTTCCCCATTCAAAACATGTCAGGTGGTACAACCAAATTACTACATCACCTCCTAATGGAACCATCTGACTATTTCAACTCATTCACATTGAACAGGCTTGCTACAAAGTTCATATATAGTTTTTTATTACTATTAAAATGTGATTTGGGGGTTTCCTTAATTTACATTGGTTGTACCGCCTCACACCAATTACCGTATTTTCTGGACTATAAGTCGCACTTTGTCCATAGTTTGGCGTTCTCAACGGGTCGGGTCGGCACGCTGGCTGGGTACATGTTTGAGTTCTTTTTATTTATGATTGTGTGATTTTTATTTAAAGTAACACTATGTAGTTTTTTAACCTTTAAAAAATGTCTTTAAAATTATTTCAGTGATAGAACAACTTTTAACTGGACAAATTTTACTGTTGCTGCAACCCGAGCAGCCTCCTAGCTGCTACAAGCACACTCTGAAAGTGGCGGTGGAGGGTAGGATACACAGCCCCGCCCCTTCCCCTGCCTGCAGAAGAGTGTCTGATACCAAGCACTGTTGCGCTTTTCAACCACATGGGGGAGCTGTAAGTCATTTTTACATGGAAACTACATAGTGTTGCTTTAAAGCATATTTATATAGCCTATTTATATATTTAAAGTTTATTGTTTCAGTTGTTTGTATTGTTAAAAGGCATGAACATTAAAGATTGATTTGAATTCCCGTCTGCTGGTCATGATAATACGTGTACGAAAAGAGAAAAAAGGTGGGGAAGGCGCCGGCGTCGGGCAGATAATTCATGTTGATGTGCCGGGTTACATCGGGTTCGGGCTTTAAAAGCCATGGGCCGCGTCAGGTTGTAATTTTCAGGCCCACTGAGAACTCTAGTTTGGCGGGTCCTGGAACTTAGGTTCAGGTGCGATTTATACGTTACATTATTTCATATGAACCAAGAGATTGAGATCAGTTGAGTATCTGAGACAAATCTACAAACCTTTTCATACAGAACGATCACTTGGGGTCCTTTGAATGATGTAGTATCATGTTTACTGTTACTACTTATTCACTTCTTAGTAAAAGGCCCGTATATGCGATTGTGGCAACCTGAACATCCACTTAAGAACATCCAACTGTTGTTTGGATCTATTGCAACATCTTTAAAACTACTGATATATAAAATAATGCAACAGTGTCTTATTTTGCATTAAAAAATACAAAATATTTTTATAGAATAAAGTAAACCATTCATAAATACAGTAGTACTGTATAAAGTTTTTTTTTTTTAAGAAAACAATGCACAAAAATATGCAAGTTGTTATTAACCCATATAACAGTTCTCATGTGGGTATTTTACCACTAATATTTTCTAAATATGATGAGACATATTCATGTCAACTACATCCTATTCCCAACAACAACAACACCTACCACGCAGGCCACAGTATTTCGAGAGTCGTTCAATTATACGTTAAAGAGAGCGACTGACATTTTACTAAAACCGTTAATTGTAAAGACACGTCACTGCGAGCACCTGTCGCCGCTGTAATTGCGTGGCGGGTCCGTGTCAATCATATCAGCGTTGAGGGAGCTTCTAATAATGCCGTGTTTTGTGTTTCCTCCCAGTACAGCTGTCGAGATCACGGTGGGACGGGTGACGGCTGAGGGGGTGGACAACGCCACTCAACTGATCTCAATAACGTCATTGGAGCTCCTGTGTAATTAACAGTGACTTCTACATTCACAACACAACAGAAAACTGAAAAGTCCAGGAAAAGGACAAAAATGTTTTTTTACATTTGCATTGTTTGTTCCAGTATAAAGATTTAAGTTTGTAATGGATGCATTCCATCCAAACTACTAAACTAAGTAAAGTAAACTGGTTTTGCAGCATCTCATGCATGTTTTTTAAAAGAGTGTTTAGCATTGCATTCGTAGGGTAAAGGTTGTGAGTTCAATTCCCAGGGAACACGCATACGCACATAAAAAATGTATAGCTTGAATGCACTATAGACAAAAGTGTCCACCAAGTGCATGGAAGTAAAAGAAGGACCTCATTATGACTATACACTCACCTAAAGGATTATTAGGAGCACCTGTTCAATTTCTCATTAATGCAATTATCTAATCGACCAATCACATGGCAGTTGCTTCAATGCATTTAGGGATGTGGTCCCGGTCAAGACAATCTCCTGAACTCCAAACTGAATGTCAGAATTGGAATTGTGAGTATTTCACAATCCGCTCAGTTACTGGGATTTTCACGCGCAACCATTTCTAGGGTTTACAAAGAATGGTGTGAAAAGGGAAAAACATCCAGTATGCGACAGTCCTGTGGTCGAAAATGCCTTGTTGATACTAGAGGTCAGAGGAGAATGGGCTGACTGATTCAAGCTGATAGAAGAGCAACTTTGACTGAAATAACCACTCGTTACAACAGAGGTATGCAGCAAAGCATTTGTGAAGCCACAACACGCACAACCTTGAGGCGGATGGGCTACAACAGCAGAAGACCCCACAGGGTACCACTCATCTCCAAAAAAAGAGGCTAAAATATGCACAAGCTCACCAAAAATGGACAGTTGAAGAGTGGAAAAATGTTGCCTGGACCGATGAGTCTCGATTTCTGTTGAGACATTCAGATGGTAGAGTCAGAATTTGTCATAAACAGAATGAGAACATGGATCCATCTTGCCTTGTTACCACTGTGCAGGCTGCTGGTGGTGGTGTAATGATGTGGGGGATGTTTTCTTGGCACACTTTAGGCCCCTTGGTGCCAATTGTTCATTATTAAAATGCCACAGCCTCCCTGAGCATTGTTTCTGATCATGTCCATCCCTTTATGACCACCATGTACCCATCCTTGATGGCTACTTCCAGCAGGATAATGCACCATGTCACAAAGCTCGGATCATTTCAAATTGGTTTCTTGAACATGAAAATTAGTTCACTGTCCCCAGATCTCAACCCAAAAAAGCGTCTTTGGGATGTGGTGGAACGGGAGCTTCGTGGCCTGATTTGTGCATCCCACAAATCTCCATCAACTGCAAGATGTTATCCTATCAATATGGGGGCTAACATTTCTAAAGAATGCTTTCAGCACCTTGTTGAATCAATGGCATGTAGAATTAAGGTAGTTCTGAAGGCGAAAGGGGGTCAAACACAGTATTAGTATGGTGTTCCTAATAATCCTTTAGGTGAGTGTATGCATAAATGCAAACAATAACCAATTGCAGTTCACTATGCAAATACTACGATTAGATTTTAAAATGATAAACACCAGATGAATGAATTGCATCTTTATGTAGTAAAGGATACAGAGCACAGCCTGAGACACAGGAAGCCACTGACTACAAATGGCACTGAGCAGCACTTTGGGGTCAGAGTGCCTTAGGTCACGAGCCATGACCTTTAACCCCAGTGAGGTCACCATCTTCTCCACTTTTTCTTTGTCCCTGGAGAAGATCAAGTGCAGGTGTTACTCATTTAAAGTGATCAATATGTTTGCTTCTGATAAAAGTTTGGGACAGGAATTTATTTATAAAACGTTATTTTTGTAACGTATATCATGTACACGATTTATGGCACTGGTAAGAACACTGGCTCACTACACATTGGGACGCTGATATTATTTTTAAGCTGTTTAAAGTTGGTTTAATGCAGACAAAACAGCAGACGTTACCTTCTAGTGACCACGGCATCATACAGACTCCAGATATTATCCAGGACAAGCTGCACAAACAGCGGCTTCTTTCCTTTGGACTGAGACAGAAAAAGACAGTTGGGATGTGAGCCGTTTATTATTAACTAAACGCCAACTAAGCCTTCATGTTGGGTACATATTCTTTAGCTCTCTTTTTAAAGACAACGTTCATTTGAAGACACAATAAAAAGCCCTGATGTGACAGAACGGGGTCGAATTGTCTGCTTCAAACCGATCTGGATTGAGTTTAAAAGCTTAAACTTGACTATGACAGCCCTGTGTAAATCAATGCTGTCGTCTGGAGGTCACGTCGCCCGCGTGCCGTCCCTCGATGAATGAGATCTGTCTGCTGAAGCGTAATGATGGGTGTGATTGATCGGTCTGAGATGATAATAACGGAGCGAGACGAGAGACCCAGATCTTTATGGTCCAAGACTTATTATGCAGATTTGTCTTCCTGCGATACTGTAAACATCTGCTGAATGCGAACAAATTCTTGGTAACTTATTGTACGCATACTGATGAAAGACACTCGCATTACGCTTACAGGTCAATGACAAAATTTTAAAGTTAATGTAAAATCGCTTTATCAATATTCATGTACACATTGAAACTATTAGCTAGAGAAGAGAATTGACAAGTTCAACCACTAAAACAGTGAGTTTTTCTCCAAACAATTTGCATTTTATAAATAAAATATCAATGTTTACAATGTAAGCAAAGATAAACAAGTAAAGTTTTAGGTAAGCTAAGGTTTTTAGTTTTCACAATTGGCCTAACCAGGTTTTCAGCTATTTCTAGACGTCTATCCAAACTAGGGATGCTTAACGATTAATCGCGATTATTCGTTAGCAGAATAAAAGTTTTTGTTTACATCATATATGTGTGTGAACTGTGTATAATAACTTTGTATAAATAAATATACACACATGCATGTATATGTTTTAGAAATGTTTACGTGTATATACATTTGTATATTTATGTATAATTTATATTATATATAAATATAAATACTTAATATATACATTTTTTTCTTAAAATTATACACGAATGTGTTCATATTTATATATATACAAATTTATTATACACAGTTTACACACATATGTGATGTAAACAAAAACTTTTATTCTGCTAACGATTAATCGCGATTAATTGTTTAGCCTCCCTAATCCAAACTAATTGTGAAACTTCTGGGCAGTGTGACACAATCACAGCCAATCAGAGAATGTTTTTACATGAAATGCAAACTCATTTGTACAAAATAAAAACATGCTTATGATAAATCACACAATTTGTGTGTGTATATGTGTGTGTGTTCTCTAGTCATTAATGTAAGGGTTTCAGTGGGAGAAGTGATGTCCATTAGCATAGCTGAAGCTGCATATCTGTATGGTCCTAAATGGCATTTTAAACCCTAAGCATCTAATGGAAGATCTCTGCTGTCAAAACACTGTCAGCCCACTTTACGTCTAACACTCAATGCCGGACAACACATGTGGCGGCTTCAAAATAATCTCTATTGACATGGACTGTAATACAGCAAGCTTTGTATAAAGTAACCCAAAGGAATATTTCACATATGGAACATTCTGCCATTATTTCCTCACCCAAAAGTCAATCAATCAATCCCATATGACATTTTACTTGGAACAGTTAGGTAGATTTTTTAATTATTACTTAAAAATATTATCATAAGGGTCAATTATTTTTTTAATGATTTATATGTCATCTGAAAGCTGAATAATTAAGTTTTCCACGCTAAACAATTAATCGCGATTAATCGTTAGCAGAATAAAAGTTTTTGTTTACATCACATATGTGTGTAAACTGTGTATAATAAATAATATATTATTTATACAAAGTTATTATACACCGTTCACACACATATATGATGTAAACAAAAACTTTTATTCTGCTAACGATTAATCGCGATTAATTGTTTAGCATCCCTAGCTGAGATACAACTATTTGTATCAAATCTGCAATCTAAGGATGCCAAAAGAACAAAATATTGAGAAAATCACTTTTAAAGTTGTCCAAATGAAGTCACACAGTACTAATGATAAATAATTATTTGATACATTTACGGTAGGAAATGTACAAAGTAACATGATCTTAATATCCTAATGATTTTTGGAGATAATTTTGACCCATACAATGTGTTTTTGGCTTTTGCTACAAATATACATGTGCTACTTGGTCACATATTATCCACAGTTTTTTAGGACACTTAAAGAAACGGTACCTGTGCTCCCTTCATGATTTTTTTGGCTTTGAGATTGAGGTAGAAATCTCCCCAAAGGGTCTTGAGCAGAACCGAGGAGCGGATGCCCATCTTTTGACTGTACATCTCAGCAAACTGATGGATCCTGTTGAATAGATTTTCATTTGTATTTTTTATTTACCGTAATAACTTTTATTCAATCGTATGAATGTGCTCGTACATTTCATTGGCCGATATTCAGTATAACAGAATGCTTACTATAAAAAAATACAATTTTAAATCTGATTATACGAGCTGCACAAACCTCATCTCAAAATAAAATATAATATATTATCGGGTTGAAATTACACGAGTGTGAGTAAATAAAAATATTTAAAATATTTATTTTTGGGAGAACTATTACATGCACCTGTAGCTCAACTAGTATGTCTTCAGCATGACAAAGGTTACAGGTTCAATACTAATGATCAAATGTAATGATCAAATGTATAATTTTGAATGTATTTTAAGTCGCTTTGGATAAAATTGTCTGTCACATGCATGCAAATGAATGTTTCAAAAGCTTTCTTTATTCCCTTCAGACATCTTTGTTTTGTTTTATGGCTGACAGCCATATAAGTACTCTAACACTTATTTCAAGCATCTAAATAATACATTTCAAAGCTCCAGATTGCATTAGTGTACAGCAGCTCCATCTTGTGGTTGATCATAAGAACTACAACGACTTTAAGGATGTAAAGTGTGCGGCACTTTTTATTTTTTCTTGAGTAAAAACGTACTTCATCTTTAATGTACTTAAGTATTACAAATACTGATTGATGATCCCTATATTTTTTGATTTCTAGTATTGCACACTCCATTTAAACAGGGATCGTGCTTAAATGCGTTAGATGTCAGTCAAACATTATATTTCATATGCAAAAATTGTCACACTAACAAAACATTTAACGTCAAAATATTAAAATGTCAATATAGGTTAGTAATTTCTTTTAATTGAGACAGCTTGGATAACTTGTCTAATACAGTACAACAAGTTATACATTTTTTATGAGTATGTGTGCTCCATGGGATTGAACCTTTGACCTTCTGCACTATATAGCTATATAGAAAAACCACACGTTACACATTTAATGATGACTAAATGATTTGAACAATAACTCAGTGGGTCTGTTCATCATATTGGGTGAGCCTATACCTGTCAGACTATAGTGATAATCATATAAACAGGTGGTACATAGGGTAAACAGCATTATAAGTTTAAGAAAGTTTTTAAGAAACATAGGTTTACATCATTTAAAACTGCTACAGCAGCAGGGACGTTTTTCATTACTTAACCCTGTAAAACCCTTGGTTGTAATATTACAACATCAGTTTAAAATCTATAAAGTATACCTGTACATGTTTTTTCTCTTTAAAACCACATTTACACAACTTAAAAGTCCTATGAGGCCATTAAGGCCAAAAGTTTTCCTGGCCGTGAACTTACAAAACCTGCAAACCTGCCTTGAAGAACATAAATGTAAATAAAAGTAAAATGCCTAAAATATTTTTTCTGTGATTAGTTATGTGTCTAGATCATGCAGATTTTAAGATATAGCTGAATATTTTAATTATATTAGATTTTGAGCCTATGTCAATGTGTAATTTTACAACGTTGGGGGTCTGAAGGGTAGCACAATTTACCTGTGCACCTTGCACATTACATGAATTTGCTGTAATTCTAATCTAAACTTAAAAAAAAAATCTTTTTTAATAATTTTTTGTAGCAATTAAATATAATATTGATGTTAAATGTCTATTTTGAGTTTTAATTGATGTTTTAAGAGTATTAAAT
Source organism: Paramisgurnus dabryanus (assembly GCF_030506205.2). Classification (NCBI taxonomy): domain Eukaryota; kingdom Metazoa; phylum Chordata; class Actinopteri; order Cypriniformes; family Cobitidae; genus Paramisgurnus; species Paramisgurnus dabryanus. Next base: position 5,979,084 of record NC_133338.1, on the reverse strand, counting down.
ACGTTTATAGGAAATAATTTTTTTTTTTTTCTTTTGAGAATTTGAAAGTATTTTTGTGGCAATATTTTAAACTATCTCTATCTTATTGTTTATAAAATATTCTTTGCTGGTCCTGTTTTCTTGTCTGGGCTTTGTTTGCTCAAATATTTATTTGCTGCATGAGGGCCAGGTGATAATGTTCTGGAATGTGGGGTGGGGGTACAGGTGATATTAGCATTTTAAATAGAGGACAATAAGCCGTTATTTACAGCTGACAGCCGTTTCTAATAATCAGTACTAAATTCAACATCAGCACGCACACTTTGGCTACAGAGATCTTCTGAATGAATTATGAAGAATTCAGTGACTTGTTAACTAGGGAGTCGCTTTAAATGAATCTTTGTTAATCCAAATGGTTGAGTTGCTGACTCACGAGCAACCATATGATTATTAATTATGATTTTTAATTTTAACGAAAAAAAATTGCTCATTTACAAATCTGACAATGTTATCGCGTCCAGGAGTATGGAATGTTTTTTCTGCCAATTTTAAATTAATTAATTAAATGCTAAAATAAAAAATAAAATCGCAAAGCATGTCCCGAAATTTTAAATTAAATGCTAAAATAAAAATTCAAACATTAAAACAAGGTGATGAGGCATCTTCTCTGACAAACTGAAAAATAAAATGCAGTTTTACATTTTAAAAAGGCTTTTTATTCATGCCAATGCATAGTGACAAAAATATAATTAAAATGAAGAAACTGAAAACCAATAAATAAAAGAGAACATCAAATTTAAACTGAATTTTAAATTTTAATTAGATTTTTGTCACTATTATTGCCTTGGTATGAATAAAAGCCTTTAAAAAAATATCGAAACTCTTTGTTCATTTTTTTGCGCGATGCTAATGGTGTAATCAGATTCTATGTATTGTGCTAAGCTATGCTAAAAGTGCTAGCGCCAGACCCGGAGATTAGCTGAATGGATTCCAAAACGGCAAGAATCAAATGTTTAACCTTAGGGGAGCTGGAAAATTAGTATATTTTCAAAAAAGTGGAATGTCCCTTTAAGATTGTAGTGAAAATGAAATCATAAATTGCATTTTATTTTTCAATTTGTCATGGTGAAAAAAAATAATGTTAAAATTTTTATTTTAGCATTTAATTTTAAATTCAGGACATATTTTGTGATTTTATTTTATCATTGAATTAATTAATTTAAAATTGCTAGAAATAAACCTCCATACTACGGAGCCCCTAAGGCAGGGGTCGGCAAGTAACTTTGGCCGAGGGCCAATATTTTTTTTAGCCAGTAGATGGCGGGCCAACTGCTGTTGGCACACTTACGTCTTATTTTGAATTAGCCTAGTATAGGCTATCTGATCTTTTGTCAAGAAATATTGTCTTTATTTCCTATTTAAAATACGAAAGACGGCATTAAAAATGGCTAAAAACATGGTTATGGGTCTGTGTATCATTCATTCGTTCGTTTTTTTAAATTAAAAACAAAAATGAAAAAATTAACCACCACGGGTTTTCTGATTGTGTGCTCAGATAAAAAATTAATTACTGGATTAGACAATTTTTTTATTTAACACCTTTATAGGCATAATATATAAATGAAATCATTTTAAACAGATCAAGTACTATTAGTGGTAACATTACAGGCATTTATGCTCTCATGAAAGACTCTTACAGTCCGACTTTTGAACTGTATTCCTTTTTTTATTAATATTTATCCGGGACACACACATACACACCTAAGGTTTAAGGAGGTCTCCGCTTTTTGTCCAGCTCCGACAAGGTTCTATTCAGTAAACCGCTTAAAATACACTCTGTGTTCACCCGCTTTATTTCCCGACCTGACGGGTCCGCAAAACTTAACGTTAGATCTCGTTCCCAGAATCTCAAATTCAATGTCTCTAATGAAAAAAGAGAGATGAAGTAGCCTATAACAATTATAAATGTTATACAAAAATTGTGTTCGTGCCAATATAAATATTATTTTAACATTGTATTGTTAGCAGAGAAAAAATGTCACCGAAAAAATAATGAAATATAAATAATAAATTAAATAGGACAAAGCCTCTCACTCAAACCGAAACCATTGGTTGCAGAGTTGCTGTTCAAACAAATTGCTGAAAATCCTCCTTTGCCAAATTTATTTTTAAAAGGAGGTAAAGATCAAAGAACTATGCGTTAGGAAAATTAATAATGGCTTTATTTTAATAGACATGTAAAACCATATTTTGGCGGATTACTTTCATTTTTTAACGAATTTACCTGCCCATTTAGTCTTAATAATTAACGGTAAACGAACTTGACTTGCTGTCGAACCTAAGGTCGGGCTCGAGCCCCAAGTTCAAGTAACAGAACAGTACAGTAGATTCCTTTAAAATCTACGTTAAAAGTGTAATAGTTAAAATATTACTGCAGTAAAAGAGTTTATTTTATCATATTTTGTGTAGTGGTTTCTAAATGCCTGCAATTACTTTTCAGTAATTTGCAATGTCACGGAGTTTAACGTCTTCACGCGTGACGCATTGACATGATTTACGAGGTAAATTTGCAAATGATTCATGAAGTCAAACCTCTGCAATTATTTGATTGATTGTGTTTTAGAAGTATGTTCAAAATCTAATGACAGTTATGATCGCGGATGCGCTGGTAGAGAAAGAGAACGAGAAAGAGCGGCCGGTTAAGATTAAACTAGCTATTATACGCATTTTTTTCAGGACATTCTTGCGAGCCGGTGGCAACTTGTCCACGACGCAAATATTTTTTTATCAGGTAATACATATTATTTGTCAGTGTGTTATACGCGAATAAATAATAATGAAAAAAGTTCAAAAGTCGGACTGTAAGCGAATGAGACTTACCGGAAAGGTTTCTATTCAAACCCTTATTAAAACCCTTATTAAAATGTAATCTGTTAGTACCTGATCTGTTTAAATTTATTTCATTGGTCTGCTAAGGTGTTCAATTAAAATTTGTCCGAACCCGTTTTCATTCATTTTTGTTATTTTTGATCTGAGCGCACATTCAGAAAACGAGTCTTTGATTTTAGTTCAGGAAATAAATAATAGAAAAACAAGTCGTTTTTCTTTCTTTCTTTTTTTTGGTTTTGATTTGAAAAAACGAATGAAGGAATGATACACAGGGCCATTTTTGTAAACTGTTATTTTAAAATAAAAAAGTGTGATAAAAAAAAAAAAAACGGATTTCAAATTAATCCGACGGGCCAGAAAATATTACTGGCGGGCCACTTTTGGCCCGCGGGCCGCCTGTTGCCGACCCCTGCCCTAAGGGGATATGGAGCAAAAATTAAATAAAGTTTAGTTTCGCGTGCTCACGTGAAACTTTCGCGTGTGCACGTGAAATTACCGCATTTAGTTTCGCGAACTCACGTGAAACATTCTCACAACTATTGCGTGCGCACGCAAAACTTTCACGTGAGCCTGGGAAACTAAACTTTAAAAAATTCTGCACGTGAAGGTTTTGAGTGAGCACACGAAAGTTTCATGTGAGCACATGAAACTAAACTTTAGATTTTTTTTACTCGAATGTCATCTTAGGGGCTCGGTATCATACTTGAGCAGCCACTGAATTCTTTATTAGGAAGACAAGAGGAATTACATATTTTCATGAAATGTAATAGAGAACAGTGATGCTCACTAAAAGTTTTTCCAAATAAAAATACTCAAATGTTTAAGAAAAGTGCAATAACATAGGAAAAATATTTTGTGAGTGTCACCGGAGGTAAGTCAGTTTCAGAAAGTGTATACTGTACCTGAAACCCCAGCCGTCGATAGCGCTGGCAAACACCACATTACCCCGGTCAGGGCTGAAATACAGATCCGAGTCATCTGTTTCCTCCAGACCTGCGCTCCAGTCGTACACCTGATCTCCATTGCTGTTCTCCGGGCAGCTGCTCGGAGCTCCAGTGTCTTTCTCTGCACGTTCCTCCAAAACTTTAGAGGTGAATAACGTTCCCGTAACTGCGTTCACCTACAACACACAGCATTTAATGAAGACTGCTGTTTTTCTCATGTGGCTGCTATTAAAAGAAAGGATATAGCAATATGATCTAATATGGTCTATTGACAGCAAGCCATGATTTAGTTTTTCTTTTTCACTTTTCATCTGAAGACATTAGCCAATCATAACAGAGGGTGTGTCAAAGTCACAGTAGCATAATTTAATTTGTAACATTAATGCAAAGAGTTTTGTCATTTAGTGTCTCACCTGCTCCAGGATTTTCTGCAGGTGTGTGAACGCCTCTTGTGAAGTGAGTTTCAGTTCCACGATCAAACGGTCGATTTTGTTGATGACGAGCACAGGACGGATGTTCTCCAGCCAAGCCTGACGTAAAACAACTTGTGTCTAAAGCAGAAAAAAACAAATGGAAATATGAGGGGGATAGTTACACCATGGAGGTATCATGCGTTTGGCCTAAAATGGCAAACAAAAAAATATATTTTATATATTTTTTATATATATATTTTATACGCTAAATTGCGAACTGATCCGAACTGAAATGGTTTATACAGGCAAATTTATGATACATAAAAAAATTATGTATCATGCGAAACATAGTCAAACACTATTCAGGCTTTCATCTTACACAATTTTATGCAAAATTAACAAAATATATATATTTGAATACAGAAAAATAATAAAGAAATTAAATGAAAATTTTTGACTCATGACACAAAAGAAATCATAGCTACCACAGGCCAACAGTGTGAGCATGAGATAGATTTTTCAAAATTATCGAAAAAATTACACCACCTTTACATATAAACAACAAATTTAAACCCTAACATACTAGCACACCGTTAAGACAATGCACAATCTTAAAATTGAATGGATATACTGTCCAAGGTTTTAAATTACTTATTACGTTAAATGACAAACACGGTCTTAAAGATGTATTTTGTTATTCTGTCCCATGATGAAGACAGAAATATTATGACAGTGCCTATAATGATTTTATACTCTGCTGTCGCTGTTTCTGTATGAAGACAGACAGCTAACAGTGTTCAGGAAAACTTCCTAATGTCAAGTTTACTTCAGTTAGTGTGAATAAAGTGTTTACATGGCCACATACTGCGACCTGTTTTAATACAATTATACTTGATCCGATTATGAGCTTAATCGCATTATTTTTATCAAAGTATTGTGTTTACATGAGGTAAAGTATAATCGCAATATTGCCAAAATCCCATTATAATCGTATTATGAGGGTGCATGTAAACGTGGTCACTGACAAAGTCATTACAAAACTACTGACAAACTAATAACTAAAACTACTGTAGGGCTGCAACGATTAATCGTGTGTCCCATTAAAAATGCCTCTGAAATCGATTCAGAATCGATTTTGAATCGATTCCATGTTTCATGAACAGCTTGTGGGTGTACTATTACTATTACTCAAAATATTCTTTATTATCATAAAAATACCTGAAACAATTTAAAGAACAGCAACATAAATATTCCTGCAGACATTTCCTGGAATAGCGTTTGTAATGCTACTTCTTCTGTGGCACAAAGGGAGTTTCTGCACGAGAGTGCCCCTCTAGCTTTGGGATGTGCCGGGATTTCACCATAATTCATTCAAATTCATTCATTGAGAAAAAGCACATATTTGCACAATTAATCATTTCAGCCCTAGGCTACTGACAAGATACTTACAAAACTACTGGCAAATGAATAACTAAAACTACTGACAAACTACATAGCAAAACCACTGACAAACTACTTACTAAAACTACTGACAAACTGCTTACTAAAACTACTGACAAACTAAACTGCGCCTAATGTTCTCATATGTATCTCATCAGTAAAGCTGGTTCGGTGATTAGTAGTAAATCGGCATCACCTGCTTTCAGATGGAGCGGCATTTACTTAACAGAGTGTATTTCACCTAGAAGCTAGGCAAAATCACAAGCATTATCGGAGGCGATTTGTACACAGTTATGAAGGCCATTTTGCGTAGCTTCTCTGTAAAATACGGCTCAGAGAATGTGTGTAGTAAATGCTGCACAATTTGAAAGCAGGTAATGATGATTTACTACTGATCACCAAACCGGCTTTACTGATAAGAATCACACGTGATTTTTCACCCAGCTCTACAAACTACTAACTAGAACTACTGATAAACTACTCACTAAACCTACTGACAAACTACTCACTAAACCTACTGACAAACTACTTACTAGAACTACTGACAAACTAATTACAAAACAACTGACAAACTAATTACAAAAATTCTGACAAACTACTTACTAGAACTACTGGCAAACTAATTACAAAACAACTGACATACTAATTACAAAACTACTGACAAACGAATGGCAAAACAACTGACAAACTACTTACTAGAACTACTGACAAACTTATGACAAAACAACTGACAAACTACTTACTAAAACTACTGACAAACTACTTACTTGAACTACTAACAAATTACTTATCAAAACTACTAACAAATTACTTACTAGAACTACTGACAAACTACTTACTTAACCTACTGGCAAACTACTTACTAGAACTACTAACAAATTACTTATCAAAACTACTGACTAAAACTACTGACAAACTACTTACTAAACCTACTGACAAAGTAAATACAAAACTAATGACAAACTAATTACAAAAAACTGACAAACTACTTGCTAGAACTACTGACAAATAATTACAAAACTACTGACAAACTACTTACTAAAACTACTGACAAACTACTAACTAATCCTACTGACAAAGTAAATACAAAACTACTGACAAACTACTTACTAAACCTACTGACAAAGTAAATACAATCCAACTGACAAACTAATTACAAAAAACTGACAAACTACTTGCTAGAACTACTGATAAATAATTACAAAACTACTGACAAACTACTTACTAAAACTACTGACAAACTACTTACTAAAACTACTAACAAACAACTAACTAAACTTACTGACAAAGTAAATACAAAACTACTGACAAACTACTTACTAAACCTACTGACAAAGTAAATACAATCCAACTGACAAACTAATTACAAAAAACTGACAAACTACTTGCTAGAACTACTGGCAAATAATTACAAAACTACTGACAAACTACTTACTAGAATTACTGACAAACCAATTACCATAACAACTGACAAACTACTTACTAAAACTACTGAAAAACTACTTACTAGAATTACTGACAAACCAATTACCATAACAACTGACAAACTACTTACTAAAACTACTGAAAAACTACTTACTAGAATTACTGACAAACCAATTACCATAACTACTGACAAGCTACTATATCACTCAAGTAAAATCAATTCAAGTAAATTCATTTCAATCTGATTAAGAGAAGAGCTACACTTCGCTGCAAAAAATGAATTTCTAAGTTGGTATTTTTGTCTTGTTTTCTAGTAGAAATGTCTTATAATTCTTCATTTGAGCTACATTTATTGGTAAGCAAAGTGGTTTAAGATATTAAGTCTTGTTTATTGAAATAATGATGAAAATCAAGAGGTTTATACTTGATAAAAATATCTGCCAGTTTAAACTTAATTCAAGTTGCAACTTAATTTAATAAACTCTTACCACGCTGGCAGATATCTTTACATATTTTTTAAGTAAAAACAAAAACTCTTGATTATAATCTAAAGCCACTTTGCTTATCAAGTAAATGTATCTCTATTTATAATTTTTTTGCAGTGTACATTTGTGTTACTTTCTGCCTGATATCCATTGACCACTACCTAGAACACAACAAATACAATATAGCTGCATATGAACACACACTTGAGTGACAGCCATACCTGTGGACACACCCCCTCCACTGCATCAACAACAACGATGGCTCCATCACACAACCTGACGGCAGTGGACACCTCCGAGGAGAAATCCACGTGACCCGGAGAGTCGATCAGATTTATGAGGTACTCGTCTTCTCCTGCAATGATAACAATACAGATTAAGAAAGGAAAATACACAAACATATGTTGCTTTGACAGTAAAGACTCTCACCTGTTGTGTAGTGTAATGAAATGGCGCTGGACTTCATAGTGATTCCTCTGATCTGCTCATCTTCTCTACTGTCCAAGTATCTCAACTACAGAAGCAAGAGGAACATTTATAGTAGTTTAAATCTCATGAAAGACATTTCTGTACTTTTATACCCCAAAATAAAAAATTATTTATTTTTATTTCCCCTAAAGAAAACAGGATCATTACAAATCTAAGACAATTACGCTATTTTTAATTTGCAAATACTAATTTAGAAAATGACATTTGTGTAATTGTAACACAAATAAAATTCACCATATTTTTAAAAGCAAAATACAGGACTGAATGTTAATATGATGTTTTAATACTTTTTCTCCCTCACAGTAATGAAAATTACATCATAATTTCCGAACAAATTTGTATCAATGACTGCTTACCTTTCCTGCTAAGCGACTGGATATGATGCCATTGCTCGCAACCAAACAATCTGCTAATGTTGTCTTCCCTATGAACAACACACAAACACAAATGAGTTAAAGAAATGCTGTGGTAAACATGACTAATAACAACAAAGATATGACACCGGTCCTTTAAACTCACCGTGATCCACATGAGCCAAAATACACAGATTCCTTATGTTTGACGTTCGCTTCTGAAGTGCAATGATTCTCTCCAAAATTGTGTGTCCCATTTTGACTTTCTACACCAAGCAGTGGAAACACAAGTAATAGTTTTATAATAAAAATGGGTATAATAACACAACGCATACAGTGATCCTAAATTTGCATTCCTTCCTACACTATAATTATGCACATTATGCGAATAACATTTATACATTACAGACATTTATTGTTAAACTGTTTAAAAAGCCGTTTAAAATGTATTTTTTATGAAGTATCCTTAAAAAGCGTGTTTGGGTCTTATTCCAATAGGATTTATTTAACAACACAGACACCCACATTTATCATTATAATTTACATTAAAATCAATACAATTTCTATTATATTGGAATTGAAATTCATTAGAATTTCTGTGATGACTACTGATATCTTATAAGTTTGTAGAAGTTGAGGTGTAGCAAAACATTCACATTCATTCACTCACTCACTCACAAACGTGCTCCTTTTCAAAAAATATACATTTAAATGAGACTAATGACTGACACGCTGTTTAACTAAAATAACAATTTCAAAATGTTCATTGCAAATAATTGTTAACTATCAATCATTCGTCGCTTAAACTTTAATAGCAGCACTATTATAAATGACAACAGACACTCACATGTTTCTCCCCCGTCCAGGAAGTGCGCACTTACGATCTGACCCCGACGTCATCGTACGTAACGCGTCACGCAGCGTCGTCACCAGGACGCTTGGACCGTTGCCGGGGAAACCGGACTCTCACACAGACGGGAGAGAGCGAGCGGTCCGTGTGAAGTGAAGATAAACAGCGAGAAATCTCTCTGAAACAGAGCGCAATGACTCGCTTGTGCGTCTGTGATATGTGCAACTGCGGGTAAGATTGTGTTTTTGTGTGTTTTATTGTGTAACGTCGTCTGTTTTAAATAATTTATGATGAATGGTAGTTTCAAGTTGACTACATTCTGAAATGTGATCATGAGGAGCACAGATAAGCTAAATCTTTAATTCGATACATTTGATGTTTTGTATATTTTTACTTTTATTTCTAAATGTATTTCTCTATTTAACATATAAGCTCAAATACTTAAATTATTACATTGAATTTTTTATTTTAAATTATGTTTTCCATTTAAAATACAGTATATTAAGTTGTTTTGAAATACATTGTAAATGCAAAAAAGTGTGTTTTGGTTTGAATATGTAGTTGATGAATATGGGTAGTACATTATAATACAGCATTAACATGGTTTATTAACTGAACATTTAAAAAAAATACTAAATAGTTATTATTATTATTATCATTAATATTTGTTTGAATGTTAGGTTTAGGTGGTAGACATTTTGAATGGTTTAGTATTAAAAAACCATGACACCTAAAAAAGTCTCCATATAAACATGTGTTAGCTGGGGCAAACTTTTTGAAAATGTCCACTCCTCACAAATATAATGAAACATGTCAATATTTTTATGCGGTGCTTTCTTGTAAAAAATAAATATATATAAAGGGATAGTTCACCCAAAAATGAAAATTCTGTCATCATTTACTCAACCCTCGCGTTGTATCAAAAACAAAATAATTTACCTTGTTCTTCTGAACACAAAAAAATATATTTTGAGGAATGTGTGTAACCAAATGAGCCCTATTCACATCCATATTATTCTTTTTTCCTACTATGGAAGTGAATGGGGCTTGATTGGTTCGATAAGAGAATTTTGGGTGAACTATCCCTTTATTGTTTCACTTTAAATACTAATATAAAGGGATATACTGTGAAAACAATACTGGTCTGTGATCTCCTCCCTAGTATAGTTAAATGTATAGGTATGTGTGCATAAGAGGCTTCAATGACAGAGTTTGTTATGTAGTTTCCCTGGACGACACATCTATGTATTGTAAGTGTATTGCATTCACTGATAAGAGTTTAAGGAATGAGTGTAATCTCTTAAATGCAGGTTTATGCATCCACCTACGCATCGATTGTTTCAATACAATTGAAACAACCTCAGCCTTAAACATCTCTTTTATGATTTTTAGCCGTCATCGCTGCACACACCAGTCCAGTACACTGTACAGTAAAGGAGGTAAGAGTAACCCATTGTCTGAGTACACAGAGAAATACCCGGCCTATAAAGGTCACACTCGTCCAAAAAGCCTCAAGCCCCAACAGGAGTACAAAGCTCACCAGAGCACAATGGAGGGAACAACCACCTTCAGGTATAGTACAGTCTGTGAAAGGGGTACAGTACACATTAAAGGGGTCATATTATGAGATTTTTTAAAAAGATGTAAAATAAGTCTTTGGTGTCCCCAGAGTGCGTATGTGAAGTTTTAGCTGAGAATACCCCACTAGTAATTTATTATAGCATGTTAAAATTGCCATTGACAGATTTTAATGCTATGACCCATTTAAAAAACTTGGCAAATAACTTAAAAAAATTAATTTAGGAAGTTTATTGTCACAAGCCAATAACACATATGTTTATTAAAAAAACACACAGTTAAACAGTGATTAATTTCTGATCAATGTAATACGACCTTACAAAAAACAAGTACTTGATAAAGACAAAAAGTTGGCGTAGTAGTGTAAGAGGAAACATAAAGCTTTTCATTATGATTTCTCAGGATGGACTATATCCCGTACGTGGTGCCTCGTCGCCCTGAAAGACAGCAGGTGGAGTACAAGCCTAAACCTGGACAGATTGACTTAGGGACCACCTATAAACAAGACTTCAATCAATACGAAATACAGCCATTTGTTCCCTTTCGCCCTAAAGAAAGAGCACATATCATGAATGCAAAACTGGACACGGTGCCCACCTACAAAGGTAATGATGCATTATGTCAACGTGGTCATGTGAAACTGAGCGTGCAGTTACAAGATACATACAAAACAACAAAAGCATGTTATAGTTACATACTGTTACTTTGTTGCACTAGTGTTTAAATTGGGAGGGGGCAGGGGTTGTCCCGGACCTCCTATAAAGCACAAAAACATAGATTAGGGGGTCCCTTGGTTTTTATTAGGGGTAATTTGGGGTTTCTTTGATAAAACATTGATCCAGGACCAACAAAAAATGTTGATCTAGGATCACATCTAACTTTGTGAAATCAAGGCAACACTATAATAAAGGGAGGAGGGGGGCTTAGCTAGGGGACCCCCCATAATTTTAACATAATTCAAACACTGAGTAATGTAACTATATAATAGTAATCAGGCATTAAAGGAATAGTCTACCCTTTTGCCATATTAAACTATGTTATTACCTCAACCTAGACGAATTAATACACACCTATCTTTTTTCAATGCGTGCACTGTACAGCGTGTTGTGAATGTGTTAGCATTTAGCCTAGCCCCATTCATTCCTATGGTACCAAAAAAAAGTTTTGTTTTGTGGCACCATACTTACTGGTATAACTCCTCATGTAACAGTCTTTAAATAGGGAAAACATGGAAGTGTTTGGTGGCTTCCCTGTTTGGTACCATAGGAATGAATGTGGCTAGGCTAAATGCTAACACATTCACGATGCGCTGTACAGTGCACGCATTGAAAAAAGATAGATATGTATTAATTCTTCTAAGTTGAGGTAATAACATAGTTTAATATGGCAAAAGGGTAGAGTATTTCTTTAAAGGCACTATATGTAAGATTTTGGGAATAAAATATACAAAAAACACGTGCACAGCATGATATATTTCATGCAGTTGTGTATAACATTATTCCAAAAGTTCCCAAGGATTTGTTATTCTTATTTTAAATATTACCTCATCCCTTGTCATTGTCGCCTATCAATGACGAAATATCTGCGCCATCTTCGGTTTTCGCTTGTATAAACTATGGCAACACAGGCGAACAAATGGGGAAGTGGTGGTTATACTCTGCTGTTGTTTTGTTCAGTCATCATAATTTAACGATTATTTAGAAAATCCAAATAATGTTGATTAACAAAGGAACAATATCAGCATTGCGTTTTCGAGATGGAGAAAGCTTCGCGAAAAACTAGGACTTGACAGAGACTCTTTCACATGGTGAAAAACGACATTTCCTATCGTTCCAATCTTCTTCATAGCGTCATCAAGCGTCACTTTGTCATTGTTTTAAAATGCGAACTCTGGTGGGAAAAACGTCCATATTGTGCATTTATTTATTTGACTTTTGCTGTTTATAAATACTTTATTTATTAGCAAACAATATCAAGTTTACTAAATGTTTTATATTGTGTATTTATAGAGGATTTTCGTCAGTGGGAAATCAGCAAGCGTGAATTAACTAAACCTGATATGACCTATCACCCTCCTGCTGCCAAATTTGGAAATTCCACAACATTCCAGGATGATTTTGTCCAAAAAGGTCTTGTGCCACGTGAGAGCTACAAGCCTCCCAACGTAGCCAAGTTCTCAGACGTTCCATTCGAAAACCTAACCAGCAACAAGCTCTCATATGTACCACATGCTCTGGAAGCCCGTTACGTAAAAGCGCCGGAAGAATATAAACCCAACAGCAATCCATTCCAAGACCTCACCACACACCGACAAGACTACCAAGGCCTGCCTGGTCAACTGTCCAAAAGCTGCAAGCCTGAGGTCCTCAAGGTGGCTTCTAACAAGCCCTTCCAGAGCAGCACGGAATTCCGGGACCGCTTCCAGCAGTGGCCAGTCTCCCTTCCGGAATTCCACAAGTCGGTGGAGTACACGAGTCCCACAGAGCATATGGACCTGACCACCACCTCACACACAGATTACATCAAGCACCAGGTCCATCCCTTCGTATCCGCCAAACCCTTCTCAATCCCGAAAAAGTCCTCCCGGCCCTTTCAGGGCAACACCACAATGAGGGATGACTTTCAGCCGTGGGCGGCGCAACGTCAAAGCCTGATCCGGAAGCAAGAGGAAATCCGGCGATCCAGTGAGAAGATGGAAGATCTCACCACCTTCAAAGCCCATTTCATCCATCACCAACCCCAGCCCAGTCAAAGCTTCAAGCCCCATAATGCACCAATGCGGTCCGACGCTCCGCTAGAGAACGACACCATGTACCGCACAGAGTTCACACCCAAGAAAATCAGCATTTGTCCAGCCAGTTTCGAGTCTCCACCGGGGTTTGTTTTCGACACGTACGACGATCGAGGTCACCGGTTCTTCCGCAAGTTGACATCCACTGATACGATTGAGACTCCTAAGGAAATGGCCTTGATTGCTTAACTCATCATGTGGTTATATAAAAGATGACTCAGCATACAATATGATGTCGTGAATTGTTTCAATGGGTCATCTACCTTTTAAAAATCAATAATTATGAACTTTGTTGTTGTTTACTCGCCTTCATGTCGTTTGATCCCCCATTGTCTTTCTTTGTTCTTCAGAACCCAAACACAGTTTATTTAAAAAATGTTGTTTGGGGTTTTCTGGTTACTATGGTAGGGGACAGTGACCACTTCAAATGAATGTCTTCAGGACACTTACAGTAGGAGTGGTTTCCTGGACTGGGATCAGTTTAAACCAGAAATAGGCCTTACTTTTAACAAACATGCCTTATTAAAAACATTACTTGTGTGCATTTTGAGGCAAAACAAAGGGCACTGATGTATTTTAAGATATGTCAGTGCAAGTTGTTTTCAGTTTGGACAGCTCTTACATTTGTTTAGTCTAGGACTAGTCTGATCCCTGTCCGGGAAACTGCCCCTTAAAATTAAGGGTTTTCTAGTAACTATGGTAGGGGACAGTGACCACCTTTTTAAACTTCAATTTAATGTCTTCAGGACACTTGGGTAGGGTGACCATTCGTGCCAGTTCCGCCGGACACATCCCGAACATGTTTTCGAGTGCGTTCTCCGGAAGTCGTGTTGGTCGACCGCATACGTTTTCAAGGCTTAATATTTCGGGTTCAATTTCAGAAAAGCAACCGTTACATTTCAAGGTAAGAATGAAACTACAATGATTGTATGTCTTAAAAGAAATAAATCTTAATTTTTTTATGTATTTTAAATGAAATGTGAGAACCTCAATGACGTATGCGGTCGAGCAATGCGCCTTGAACCGAAAACATGTTCGGGACGTGTCCGGCGGAACTAGCACGAATACACTTAGGAGTGGTTTCCCGGACAGGGATTAGCTTAAGCCAGGACTAGTCCTTAGTTTGAACAAACATGCCTTATTAAAAACAAAACTTTTTGAGGCAAAACAAAGGGTACTGTTGTATTTTAGGATATGTCAGTGCAAGTTGTTTTCAGTTTGGACAGCTCACATTTATTTTAGTCTAGGACTAGTCTAATACCTGTCCGGGAAACTGCCCCTTAAAATGTAACTTTTGGGTCCTTTGGTTGCTTGAAGGGTTTTCTGGTTACTTTTGGAGTGGATGATGACCGCCTCAGTCACCATCCACTCTCATAGTTTCCAAAAAAACCCAAAAACAACACTTTATAAAAATCTGCATTTGGGTTCTAAAGTGGAAAGAAAGACGTGGGGTTCAAATTTGAAGGGGGTGAGTAAATAATGAAAAAGTTTTCGGTTTTGGGTAAACTTTTACTTTTTTAAGTTTTAGCTTGAGTAGGACGAAATTACTTAAATTTATTTTTATGTAGGATATATTATATGCATTAATGAGAATAACGCCCCATTCAGACAGCAAGCGACTATCAGTAGCAGAACGACGCAATTCATTTCAATTGAAACTCTGCGACTTCCGGTGACACAAGGGAAAAGTGACCGTTGGCAACCGTATGGGCGTGTCCAGCGACGCGAGAAAGTTTAACTTTATACAAATGATAAGCGAATTTCTGGAATTTCGAAGCAGGGGCGTTCACCACATCCTTCTCTCGACAGTTATTGGAGTGGACGGTACTCATTTGTTTATGACAAGCAGATTAAGAAATGCCTTATTGAAAGAGACGGGTGACACACGGCGATAACGTCGCTGGCTGTCTGAATGGGGCGTAAAAGTATTAACTACAACAATGTATTAATCTTAACGTATGTAAATCGGCGTTTGATCAATGAAGCACATTTTTCATCGATCTAACCACGTTTGATTGTATTAATGACAATACAAAATGACCAAAATAAACCAAATTTATAATAATAAAAATGTAATTGGTAAAATCGTATTTATTGTATTTGTATCACGTAATTTTTCTGATAGATCGACATTAGTACCAAACTGGTAAGTCGTACTGTAGCAATGATAATGCAATCGATTAAATTCATGAATTAAATTTTGTGAGTGGTTTATTACAACATTTGATGATGTCATTTAAAATGCATGCATTCAAAAGCCAGTAGGAAACCATTATATTAGAGATACGGATCATTCACATAAAATGCTATATGTGTGCGAGCTTTGCTGTTTACAGTCTTAAATATGGATTATAAAGACAAACTAAATCAAACGGTATGAAAATAAAATCCAAATTTTCTCCACTCAATGTACAATATTGCACTTAAAAACACATTATATACATGACATATTTTACAATGCAGCACAAAAAAAGTACATCTAATAAACTTCTGTGGCAGTTGAAAACATTAATAGGTCTTCTGTCATAGGTATTAAAATCACTACCAGTATTTGATATCAAGGTAAGGGCGTTTTAATAAGCTGTCGTCTACTTATATTCCTCATATGATCGGTACTGTATGTACACCCGATATCATTTTAATCTTCCTTCCCATAAGAGAACGGTCCAACAGGATTTGTCTTCCGATATCCACAACAAAAATTCATGTTTCTTAAATTAATACACATATGATATCACTTTTGGGCAGAGATAAATCATAGGCGAAAAGAATGAAGTCATTTTCTCTTTGGACATCTGGTGGTCTGCCACCTGTAGACATCTAATCCAATGCATTTCAAGCGTTCAGGGGTTTGCATGATTTAAATGATGACAATCAGTGCGTATGGGCCTGTGCTAGAAGTTTGAGCAGTTGTCCTCTAGGTGGCGCTGGTGTCTTGTGAGCAAGTATGGCAGCAGCGTTGTCTATAAAGGTCCACCAGGCAAAGCTTGAGACGTTTCACCACAGGACAGTAATGAGTTCTGTCCTGACACTCACCTACAGAAATAAAGAGAAAATAAAAGGTTAACCAGTTAAAACCCAATAAAAACTTTTATAGGAGGAGACATATTAAAATTGCATGGGTGAAATAATAATAATAATGACATCATTTTTGTCATACAATTAAAGAACAGAGCAATAAAATGATGTGTCCCTGTAGCTTACTTTAATGAAAATGTGTATATGCGTGACACCGTTCACAATACAGCCTTATTGTTTAAGTGGGAACATTTCAATACCACATCCTTCAGCCAGCCAAAACACTATCACGCTTCAAAAACAACACTTCTTTTATTGGCATCGTTTTATTAAATGTTTCACCCCGAAACAAGTGGGGTGACTCAACGATGACATTTCATTAGGTTTCGCAATGAAAGACAAATACACAAAGCAGACATTTGGACATTCGTGTGAGCGCTATTAATGCAGTTGCCAGATAGGATTCCTGAAATAAACTACTGTAGTACAGTATGAGAACAGGAGTGAGTTCTCTCAGGACTTTGTGATAACTTGTAAAAGGCTTACAAATAAGCCCCTGGTCTTCCGGAGTGACGAAACAGGCCAATGCATTTCGCCCTCAGGTCGGTAATAATTTCCTTCATAAAACATGAACACACTTTAAGAGCGGTGAAGGAGGTTACGGTGACCCCGAAAGGAAATTCCTGACACCCTTAAAATGTTTAAAATGTCATTGCAATAAATTAACAAAAGCAGAGCAAGCCATCTGCAAACAAATTGAACTATTTTTGCAATGGTTTTTATTAAACTAAAAATTGTCAAAAGTGATTTTTAGTGGATGCATACCCATACTGTAAAAAGTGAAAGTTGGATTAATTAAAAAAATTACTTTACAAATGGTAACAACAACTTTTTCTACAAAAAAATAAGTTAAAAAAACTTAAAGTCGTCATGAAATCAAAATGAACCATTCTTATATACTGTAGTGTTTATAATAAATTATTTATTTGTGCACTTATTTTTTTTTTATTCATGTGTCCTCATAGGTTGTGTCCAAACCAGTGGCGACTCGTGACTGCTCATCCGAAGGGCGCAAATTCAAAATAAGTGTTCGGAGTGTCATGTGTGTTGGTTGTGTTTTCAAAATATGTGTTTGTTGCATCATGCGAACCATGTGCATCACGTGTTTTGTCAGAATAAGTGCCTGCTGCACACGTGTCAAAACCGTTTATGATAAAAGAGACACTCACGTTCACAAAATACACGCAAGACACTCCCTTAACAGTAAACTGCCAGTATCTGGCAAACGCGAGCGTCTCTTTTATCATAAACCCTTTAGACGCCTCTGCAGCAGGCACTTATTTTGACAAGACACGTGATGCACACAGGATCTCTCGAGGCGCAGAACACATATTTTGAAAAAAGGAACCACACACATGACGGGCTACGTACATGTTGTCACGAACTTCGCATCGAGCGCCCTCGAAAAAAGAAGTAATGGGCCGCTACTGGTCCAAATACCCACATTTTTTTATTTTTTTATTCATGTGCCCTGACAGGCTGCGTCCAAATACCCACACTTGCGGTCTTTGCCACTCGAGAGCGCATGCAAGTGAGGAAGACTGTCCCATGTCTTAAAACTTAAAAAAGTGTAGTGCCTTTAACGCACACTAAACCCACACTATCTCAAGGCTAAGAGTATCCCATCATGCATCATGTTCTGGATGTAAATCGTGAGACTTTTGTCCAGACCCCTCGAAATGTCGCAGAAACTTTTAATTGTAAGTTAAAAAATTATATTACATATTTTGGTAGTAAAGGGGAAAATG
This sequence comes from Paramisgurnus dabryanus, assembly GCF_030506205.2. Taxonomy (NCBI): domain Eukaryota; kingdom Metazoa; phylum Chordata; class Actinopteri; order Cypriniformes; family Cobitidae; genus Paramisgurnus; species Paramisgurnus dabryanus. The sequence continues at coordinate 5,960,622 of NC_133338.1, read as the reverse complement.
TTGCTTTCATTTGTGCAAACTGCATTGTGTATTTAGTAAAAAATCTGCAACTGCTTTTATCACATAATTAGAAATAACATTAATTGTGTCATTTATTCAGGGACTACTGTATAAACGATAAACTTTAATAAAGCTGCATGCACAAACACTTTTTTTTCACAGGTGCAAAGAATTCTGCTTCTACAAGTTTCATATACGTGTAGATCCGTCTTTTTTTAAAGTGCACGATGCGAAGTTGGTCACAACATGTATGTAGCTTGTCATGTGTGTGGTTCGTTATTTCAAAATATGTGTTCTGCGCTTTGAGAGATCGTGTGTGCATCACGTGTCATGCCAAAAAAAGGGCCTGGTGCCTTGAACTTGAAAACAGACGCTCGCGGTTGCCAGATACTCGTATAATCCAGCCCAGTCTCACGAAATTTCCTTATATAGTCACGTATTTTTTTTATTCTTTTTTCGTGCTATTATCACGAAATTTCGTGTTTTTTCGTGATCGTATAACGAATTCCTGTTTTCGTGTGATTATCACGTATTGGTTACTCAACTGTTTTGTCCTATTTTCTTACCATTGTCGCTTCGGTTTAGGGTTAGATTTACATAAAATGACATCCCTAACCAAACCCAACTCTAACCCTAACGCCAGGTTAAGTTGCGTGTATTTAGGAAACGTGAGGGTCTCTTTTATCATAAACGGTTTTGACGCGTGTGCAACAGGCACTTATTTTGCCAAAACACATGATGCACACAGGATCTCTCCACACGCAGGACACATATTTTGGAAAAGGGAACCACACACGTGACAATCCGAACACTTATTTTGAATAAGCGCATCCTCGGAAGAGCAGTCACGAGCTGCCACTGGTGTAGATGTAATGTAGAAGTCAAGTGCGAAGACCGTAAGTGTGGGTATTTGGACGCAGCCTTAATCTTTAATCAAGGGCGGGGCTATCAGAGAAAGTTTGCAGGCCAATTTCCAACAATCAAAGCAGTTCTCGATAGATGAAATTAAACCCCGCCCAACATTTTTTTACATATCGGAAGCCGTGTCACTTGGAAATACATCACGACAGTGAAAAGAAGACAATCGCTACTTCCATTTCATGGCGACTTAAAGTCGCCATGAAACGGAAGTAGCAATTGCCTTATTTTCCCCGTGGTGACGTATATCCGAATGAAACGGCTTTTGAGATGAAATAAGGCAGGGCTGGATTTGAATTTGTCCATCGAGATCTGATTGGATCGTTTGAAGTTGGGTCGTGTTGCTAATTGCTAATCGCTGCGATCTTCTCCCGGACCCCACCCACCTGCCATACTTTGACCGGAAGTGAAGAGAGATCGTTTTGAGGAGGGGAGGAGATATGCATTTTTGATTAAAGATTATGAGCACACACGAATTAAAAAAAAATAATGAGGCTTACAGATAAGTCATTTGTTAATAATACCACAATATTAAAAAAAAATATATATATATATAGTTTTTCATTTCAATTTAATTGCGACTTTAAGGTACACTAATTTTCCAACAAAATCCATTGAATCTGATTAGACCATTAGCATCATGCAAAAAAATAACCAAAGAGTTAAAATATGACTCTTCTGTAGTTACATCGTGTACTAAGACAGACAAAAAATCAAAGTTGTGAATTTCTATGCCAATTGGTAACTTTCAATAGCAGAGGTATATTGTCAGGCACTGGGTATAATATCATTGCACCTCCTGCAGCCATGTTAAGGCAGCAATGTCCTTAATTATTACGCCAGAATGAGAGTATAGTTCCTAGACATATCTGCCTAGAAAATCACAACTTTAAATTTTCCGCCGGTCTTAGTACACGATATAACTACAGAAGAGTCAAGTTTTAAATAGAAAAAATATCAAAACTCTTTGGTTATTTTTGAGCGCAATGCTAATGGTCTAATCAGATTCAATGGATTATGCTAAGCTATGCTAAAAGTGCTAACGCCAGACCCGGAGATCGGATGAGTGGATTCCAAAACACAAAAAATCAGATGTTTAACTCTAAGGTAGCTGGAAAATTAGCATTTTAAAAAAGTGGAGTGTTCCTTTAATTTTTTTAGAATATTCAACTTTCACTTTTACAGTGCAGGTGAAAATAATGCACTAAAATACACTTTTAAACTACACTATTTTCATGCACTAATTTTGCATAAATATACCAAAAAATTTGTCTTTTTAAGATAAACTTAAGAACATCAAAGTGTACTGTGCTATTTTGAGACAGCATATATTTGAATGCACTAAAAATCATTTTAAGTATTACTGGCATTTAGTATATTTTTTTCTAGTCCACAAAGGTACCACTGAAGTTGAATGATACTTTTAATTATTATATTTGTAGTGTATAACTTTACAGTATTATTTTTAGCACAAAAATAACAATGTACTTGCTAATATTTAGTACATTAAAGTATACTTTATTTTTACCTTGCTAAAGTCAGTTACTGTAAGTTAGTTACAGTAGCTTATTACATTAACTATGTACATTTTACAATATACAGTGTCACACCATATCTATTATTTTATGATTTGAATATTTTGTTATGTCTAAATTTAAATGTTCAAACATATGGCACCTGGTTTGAAGTTTTGTTATATAACACCAAGACATTCATTACGTTTTGTGGCCATTGTATACAGATAATCTAGCTGGTTTATAATAGGGTAAGAGGCTATGAGTGCTGGAGAGCCATTGGGACGAAAACTTGGTAAAAATAAAAACGAGACTGACTGCCACAGGAAGTGATGTTGCAGTGTTGCCAGGTAACAGGACGCGGTCGCCAGGCGCAGTGCTGGTCGGGAAGAGTTTTCATCTTCTGCCGATGGACGCATTCCACTCGACGCGACTGGAAGCCGCTCCCGCACGCCGCCGTACACGTTCTCCACGGCCACACCTTCCAGTGTACGTCACACATGTCGGATGAACAATTTCTTACGGACGCCGGCCTATGGACGTGTGTTAAAAAATACAAACAGTTAACATGTTAAGGGGGCTTTAAATGTCGGATATTGCTCAGGAAATCTGGTACCTTTGTTTTGTGTTGCATGTTTTGGTTGTGGAGTTGCTGAAATGTCGACACGATACAGTCCTGCTCTGTGTGGCCACAGCGGGTCCCAGACAACGACCTGTGCACTGTTGAAAAAATTACAAAATTACATTATACTAAAGGGGATCGCACACCGGCCGCGCAGCTCAGCATCGCGCCACGTTGAGTCGCGTCTAGGACAACTCGGAGGTTTTGTAAACCGGAAGTAGCGGTTTAAATAGCGCGAGCTTCGTCAGATAGCGTCTACTTCAAAATGCAAAATATACGTTAGCAGCCAATGTTAATCGTTAATGATTTGGGACAAATATGATGTTATTTAATGTTAAACTATGTGAGTGGCGCTGTGTGGCGCGACAGGGATTTGAGCAACTTCCTGAGTCACAGCTGGGCGGCGTGGACAGGCGCCACCTGGCGGCACCGGTGTGCGTATACTCATAGAAAACAATGTGTTTGATTTTTTTAGAACGGTGCGGCGCGGCCGGTGTGCGATCCCCTTAAGACTTTTAATTTATTCGCTAATTACGTGTAGTTGGACGCTTGAACATTTTGAGTTAACTCGCTTTATTCGCGCATGAAATTCAGACACAAATAGTCATAATTTGCCGGCTTTAGCTAGCTTGTAGTCTCAATATGTAGATATAGCTAAAATGGAGCAAATTGACCAAATTGTCTGCCCTCCTCACTTACTTTCTTGCAAGCAATATCCTTTTTAATCTTATTTCTATAAAAGTATACATCTGGGAATATCCGGCAAAGTTCAGATGTTTCTATTCACGCGAATAATGCATTACGCGCATCAAATGCCAGAAACACTCAATTCGTTCCGCTTCATTCGCGCAAATTGCGCCACATTATGTCGATTGCGTATTTACATTGACTTAACATGTAAATCACCCGCGCGCAACGCTTGATTTGCGTCTGGTGTGAACGCATAAAAATATACATGAAAGGGTACAGAACACCGTTATGGCATCAAGTACCCTTATAATGAGCAGAACACTAAATAGTCCCACACGCAATACTCCTTCAGTCCAACGTTTCATATTAAAGAGGTCTGAAGTGCATTTCACAGTGACAGTAAAGTGTTTTATGAACAAACCTTGCCCCAGAGACCAGTGATCCACTCCACACAAGCGTGCGATCTGCACTCCTCCTTTTCTTCTGGCCGATGGGTCTCTTTACACTCGGAGTTGGGCAGGACCCTTACGCTCCCTGATGCCTGCACCTGCTGACAAGAGACCCGCCTCTCTCTGAAGCCCCGCCCACAGGCACTGGAGCATTTGGACCACACTGTAGACACCCAGCTGACAGATAAAAGTATGTAGAATATTATTACCCAAAATACAAATACATTTAAAGTACACATTTTTCAATTCTTTGATATCTAAACCCATGACCTTTGCCCTGCTAATGCAATGCTCTGCTGATCTACACTGTTGATGCTGGCAACATTTTGTACAGATTATAAAATACAAATTATAGTGTACACAAAACTAATTTTATTTTTTCAAAGAATTAGTTGGACTGTACAGTGAAGGAAAAACAAGTGTCCGGCATACACGAGAACTCCTTAAAACATCTCAGGTGGCTCCTCGTGATGTTGTTGAGGAATTTGTCTCGGGCAGCTTCAGCGGGGTGATCTGAACAGCTGGATATATTTGAGCTTTGAAAAGCACAGCTTGTACCCCAGTCACCGGGGACGTCGGAGCCTCTGCAGGGCGTTCGGGGTTGTGTTCGAGGGAAAAAAGTAGTAACAAAGACGCGCTTTGTGCAGGGATCTCCTGTTGATGGTTTCGAGCTGACGTTAAATGCTTTCACAGAGCCAGATGATTCATGCGTTAAACCCCAGGCGCATGGCAATAATCAAATGATGTTTTTGGCATGGACGTGCTTATAGAAATCAGAGAGTGTTCGTGTGCGCTATCTGTCCATGCAAGCCTCTTTCAATAGGCTCACGCTATGAAACGTGGACTATGCTAATGAGTCGGGCTTAAATAGTTTTTTTTATGCAAAACGCAACTTAACGGTGTAAGTATTTGTCACTCTAATAACATCATTAGTTATTAAAATCTGAACATTTACTTTCTTAATAAATGCTTTCTTATAAAACAGTATAGGTCGTATGACACATGAGGGCAGTGATTTCTAAATTAGTGTCCCTGTCGGCAGCCAGAGATTCCGAAAAAATGAGTACTTAAGGCCAGGTTTACTAACAACTTGTGCCAGCACAAACCATAATTTCCACGGTAAATAACAAATTCGGGTTTACTAAAGACCGCAGTGGTTCATTAAGGCCGTTTCACGCGGTACGCGGCAACCGCGAGTGTTTAGTTCTTTATCAATAGGAGACGTGCGGAAAGCGGCAAAACGGAGGCGGTTACAGAGGTGAAGCGGAGTTGGTCCACACGCCTTGCTTGTGCACCCAAAATCCTATTCCTTCTCCGGACATGGTACTTCATGACAGACGCCGTTGAAGATAAACATATTTGCACTAAAGGCTGCATAAAGCGCTTCCAATACAAGAGAAAAGCTGAAGCCGCACGGCGATTTTGCCGCTTACCGCGTACCGTGTGAAACGGCCATTACCGCTGAAAAGGTGTGATCTAGTTATTTTGCGATTGATCTTACTGTATTGCATATGCATTTTTATGAGTTTCCCTTTCAGACACAATTTTTGGGAGGAGATTTATTTAAATGATTTACGCAATGTGATTTACTTAAGTTTGCACGTGTGTTATGACTGCCATTTGCGCCTGTGTTATTTAATCTGCGATTTTTTTAGTAATGAACCCGCAAATATTACCCCTCCCATTGGCGCTTTTCTGGAATTGCGCTCTGGCGCTAATTTGCCCCGTTTAGTAAATCTGGCCCTTAGTTGGTAGAGCAATGAAACAGCAGTACAAAGATCATAGGTTTGATCCCAGGGAACACACATACTGGTAAAACGTATACCTTGAATGTGCTGTAAATAACATAAAGGTGTTTGTCCAATGTATAAATGTAAAAGCAATTTTTCAAAATGTTGAAAAAAATGTCAGGTAAGGGACCGTGTAAAAAGTTCACACATTATGTATAAATTAACCTGGAATTTGACTGGGTGCAATGGTCAAACACTATTTCACGATGCACATCATTTCATCATGGACAGCAGTGAAATGAAGATATTAGACTATTATGGGATTCATTTAATAAACATTCACGGAAAAATATATTAAAATGTAAATCAGTGATTTAAATAGTGTTTAGGCCAACAGAGATGGCTTTGCTTGCCCTCACGGCCCACCACTGGCCAGTAGCAATATCACAAAGTTCCGTGGGATAGTCACAGAATTTTTGCAAATTTTTCCGTGGCATTCTCACGGATCTCTGCATATTTCCGTGGCCCTGCCGTGGACTTTCTTTTCCATGGCATTCTCACGGATTGGTTACTCAACTGCTTTTTCCTATTTTCAAACCATTGTCGCTTCGGTTTAGGGTTAGATTTGGTGTTTGCGTTAGTATGTCACTTTAAGTATTTGTTTATACTATTTTTTCTGATGTATTCTTTTATATTTTCTAAACTTTAATCAATTGTTGCCTGGCGTTGGGGTTAGATTTGGGTTTGGGTAGGGATGTCATTTTATGTAAATTTAACCCTAAACCGAAGTGACAATGGTAAGAAAATAGGACAAAACAGTTAAGTAACCACCTTCAATAATCAACATTGTTTCCTTTAAAATACATCATGTTACAAAAGTCAAATGCATTGCGAATGCCATTGCAGTTCACTCTACAATGAAATGGTAAAAATCGACACAAATTCATCTGGGCCGACAAATACATTGACAGATATAAAATGCTTATAGTTGATCGCTGTTCCTCTTTGGCCACTGTGGGCTCGCCGAGTTAGATTCATATGCTTCGCTGACAGTCTGTCCAGCCTTTGAGAAGATTGATGTGAGGACGGGAATGATAAATGAGCTGTTTGATGGAAAGAGACACTTTGGCTGTGAATCATAAGGCTGCTGTTCGCAGTCAAACAGATCACAACCATGAAATTCTGAAGGGTTCACTTTAACTGAAGTCCATAGAGACAGACAACAGCCACGATCATTTATCATAAACAGAGAGAGACTGTCACTAAGTCTTGAATCTTCAATGTTCAGAGATTAAGGTTATTATACAGCAGGGCAACTATCTAGTATTCAATTCAATTTTATTTATATATCACAAATTGTTCCAAAGCAGCTTTATATTAATAAAAACAATACAGAAAAAGAAGAGGACAACAAAAGTAGCAAAGTACAGCGGCTAAGATTAAACCGTACTAGTGAGTGGAGTATTAATGTAACAGAAGAAAGTTCTAAGTTAAGTCAATGTCTCACAAGGGTTAAAAAAACCTTTGGGAAAAAAGTCCTTGGGAGAGTTAAAACACCTTAAGAGGGGGAAAGACTTAGACGATCCAATATAAGATATACTATATATTGAATACTATGTTATAAAATATCTTGAAAATTTTTCTTAAACACTAAATTCAAGAAAAATTCAAGAAAATTTAGCTTACCCCATTGGCAGATTTTTTTGCTTGTTTTATGCACAAAATCACTTAAATTTGATATTTTGGTCTTAAATCTAGACTTATTTTCTTGGGTCGTTTTGCTCATCAAGAAAAAACATTTTAATTTAAGAATTTTTAGATACTTTTGCGAAAAAAAGACAAAAATACTACAAATTTTTTCTCTTGAATTTTTTTTGCAATAAAACACTATACTAAAAGATTTAATAAGAATTTAAAATATTTTCGAAATAAATCACACACTGCAAAAAAATGATTTTCAAAAAAACATTTTCTTAGTATTTTTGTCTTGTTTTCAGTAGTGCTGGGAAAGATTAATCGTGATTAATCACATACAAAATAAAAGTGCATTTTTGTCTTTTGTGTCTGTACTGTGTGTAATTATTATGTATATTTAACACACACACATACATTTATACATTTCGGAACATTTTTATTTATATATACATTTTTATTGTTAATATAGAATATAGAATATATAAAAATATAAATAAATATTTATACACATGTAAATGTAAAAACATACACGAATGTGTTTGCATTTATATATACATAATAATTACACACAGCGCACACTCATATATTATGCAAAAAAAATTACTTTTATTTTGTATGCGATTAATCTGGATTTCTCTTTTCCCAGCATTAGTTTGTAGTAAAAATATCTAAAAATTCTTAAATTCAGATGCTTTTTCTTGATGAGCAAAATGACTTAAGAAAATAAGTCTAGTTTTTCGACCAAAAATATCAAATTTAAGTGATTTTGTGCATAAAACAAGCAAAAAATCTGCCAATGGGGTAAGCAAAAAAATTGTGTGTAATTACTGTGTGTAATTATTATGTATATTTAAACACACACACACACACACACACACACACACACACACACACACACACACACACACACACACACACACACAAACTGTATATACATTTCAGAACATTTTTATTTATGCTTACATTTTTATTGTTAATATAGAATATATAAAAATATAAATAAATATTTATACACATGTAAATGTAAAAACATACATGAATGTGTGTGTATTTATATATACTTATTACACGGCTCTCTGGAATGCTTGATTCTGATTGGTCAGTTGAGACATTTGCAGGTTCGTTCTTTTCGAATAATAACCGCTCCAAAATAATAACGCATAGCCGGTTCTACTTTTACGAGTAAGATCGCTCCGCGCCAATAAAGATTACTGTTTGTTTGGCGCCATCTTGTGACAAACACTGGACAACCACGACAAGAGACAGACAGCTTACTGAGACTGAACTTGACAAAATAGAGCATGACAGCTACGAAGCCAACACACAAAAAAATACAGAATGGGCATTAAAACTTCTCAAAGACTGGCTAAAAGAGAAAAAAATGGAGACAGACAAGTATGAAGCAGAGGATCTTAATAAGGTATTACGATCATTTTATGCATCTGTGCAAAGTTTCGCGGAAGGATAAAAATGTTAATTTAAAACAAATATGCCAATAAAATGTTTCAAATTCATATTCATGTCCGGTTTTTTTCTTATGTGACAAGTAGCCGTGTAATAAGCGGGATAATGTAAAGTCAGCCGGTAGTTATCGGGAAATAAGCCCCGACAGTGTGATCAGGACCCGACGCGAAGCCTAATAATTACACACAGCGCACACTCATATATTATGCAAAAAAAATCACTTTTATTTTGTATGTGATTAATCGCGATTAATCTTTTCCCAACATTAGTTTCCAGTAAAAATATCTAAAAATTCTTAAATTAAGATGCTTTTTCTTGATGAGCAAAATGACCCAAGAAAATAAATCTGTTTTTAGACCAAAAATATCAAATTTAAGTGATTTTGTGCATAAAACAAGCAAAAAATCTGCCAATGGGGTAAGCAAAAAAATCTTGAACATTTTTCTTAAACACTAAATTCAAGATTTTTTGCTTGTTTTATGCACAAAATCACTTAAATTTGATATTTTTTGTCTAAAAACTAGACTTATTTTCTTGGGTCGTTTTCCTCATTAAGAAAAAGCATCTTAATTTAAGAATTTTTAGATATTTTTACTAAAAACAAGACAAAAATACTAAGAATTTTTTTTTCCTGAAAATATTATTTTTTGCAGTGCAATTCTGATTTAGTTTTCGAATCAAACTTATAGCAAACAATGTAATTAGGTCTGTTTGTTTAGAGAGAAAAAACCTAAAAATCTAAATTGGTTGGTAAAGTAATATATTAAAGAAAACGTTTGCTACAATATGAACTATTTATACACTATGGAGCAGATGGGGTGAAACTCACCTGGGTGGACAGTCCAGCAGGTTGCACGCCCGCGGTTGACTGATCGGTTTGGGAAGGTGATGGCAGAATGAAGATTTCGTCTCCTTGCCCTCTGATGTCCGACATTGTACTTTCCTCATCTGAACCCCACGCTTACCACACGAAGCACTGCAAGTACTCCACTCGCCCAGACGCCACTTAAACTCTATGCACAGAAAATGCACACAAGGATTACACACACATACAATAGCCACCCAACAGGCTCAAAACTTTTCAAGGGTCATTTATTGCCCCATAATATAAAGTTAATTTATGTCAGATGTTTACATTACACAGCCCATCCAAACTTAAAACCTGTGACATTAAGTTTGAATTCTTGAGGGAGATTAGTACGTTGTGAATCAATATCCTAGTGAAGTACTATCAAATAAAAGCCACTATCAGTCAAGTGTCTCATTCACCGTGAGAGGTTATAGAGACCATTTACAAGCTCTAAAAGGTTTCTAGTACTTGGACCTGAACGTTCACAAAAGCCTTTTAAAATTCCTGTCTTTGTGCGAGAGCTGAAAAAAAAGACATGAAACTTTAACAAGACACGATCGAGTTCGCAGAGCAGCTGCTTTTCTATAAAAAGACCAATTCATGTTCAAGACTTAAGGAAATGCAGTCGATTTCACTGTCCAGTCTATCCTACAATCATCATCTCAGGACTGTGGCAATTTACTGTAGCTTTAATTAATAATAAATACAATTTAAATCAACATTTTGAAGCACAGCTTTTTTAATAAACCCAATGCATTATGGGATTACCTTCTTTGCAAAAGATGCATGCATTGCAGATGGTAGGGCACTATGAATAGAGGTAAGTACTGTATCTACATGTCTTGTCTTTTCCACATAATTTTTGTTCATTATCACGGTATACTACTCTTATTCCACTCTTATATTTTCTTAATATCACAACTATATTACAACAAACTCTGTTTCTTCAACCATGTTGTCACCTTGTGAAAGCACATGAACCCAAGCGGTGAGATTCTTCTTGTTGCTTTGCGTTTGGCACTCGTAGCTTCCATCGAATTTCCCACCGAGTGTGTTTATCTCCAGAACCCGCCCTCCTACCAGTGTGCGGTACCTCATGCCTGGGCTCTGCTTCAGGGTCTGGTTCTGATAGGACCATGTGATGGGCTTTCTGTGGCTTGGGACCACTGGACAACCTATGGGGTTTAAAGGTCAATTTTAAGAGGAAAGGTTTCCCATAGTTTGTAATTAGCAAGGCTCACCACACACTTATCATGTATATACAATATTGTAAGTACAGTAGTGTTTGATATTAGTTATCATATATGTACACTATAAATACCTGCCATTTACCTAAATTGCCTGTAAATACTAAATACTTGTATTGTACATTAATTTGTAAGCACGGTAATGTTTCCCGTTAGTTACAGTATACCTACACTATAAGTATGTATCTGTTATTACCCAGTACTTATCTAGAGTTACATAATAACTACCAAGTATGTACCACTGGTAAGTACAGTAATGATACCAATTCATTACCATGTAGATACCTAAAAGTAAGTAACACACATTTGTCGGTAAGTACAACTTATTTACCATATATGTACAAGGTAAGTACACGTACTGTAAAATGAAGTGCTACCAAAAAAGAAAATTGTTTCAGATGAACATTAACATTTGTTTTCCTTTGTAATAATGTGCACCAATTCATATTGTACACTGTAAAAACGCTGGGTTATTTTCAACCCAGTGTTGGTTCAAAAAGGGACGAGTCCAGCCCCTTGGGTTGTAATTTAACCAATGCTGGATTGTTTCAACCCAAAATGCTGGGTTGTTTTAACCCATTGTTGGGTATTCCATTGTTGTAAATAACCCAGCATTGTGCAGTAAAACAAGAAATGGCTATGCTATCTCATGGCAATTCGTAAGTATTTTACAAGGTGTCTAATTCGTATCTGTACGACCACATTTTGTACAATTTGCTGTGACTTTGTGGTTAGGAGGGGTTTCATTGACTCTTCTGGATAAGGACTTTGCTGACATGGCTGCAGATGGCGCAATGATACTACGGAGCAGTCAAAATAGTCCCTTTAAATTTCTTTCAATAGCAGGGGACTATTTTCGGGCACTGTGTAATATCCTTGCGCAATAAGACAAGAATTGCCAACCCTATCTGTCACGGTCTTGTCAGACCTTCTGTGCTAGATTAAGGTCTGAGTACATCTGACAGGACCGTGACAGTATTATGTTCTGTGTAGGGACACGTGGAGTCATATTGTGTATGTGGCTTCCACGTGTTCCCACTGTCTCGTCACTTTTACCTTACTCCCTTATGTGCTCGTGTCTTACGTAATTAATTATGTTCACCTGTTCCCCATTGATGTCGTGTCTTTATATTGCCCTCTCGTTCTCTGTTGTGTGCGCGTTCATTGTCTCAGGTCAGAGCTTTCATGTGTTCCGTGTTTCTGACTGCTGTTTCTATGTTCCAGTGCTTTTGTTCCTGTTCCGTGTTTATTTCCCTGTTTTACCCCCACGTGGGTTTTTGTGTTTAATAAACCTTCAGTTTATTATTATTTCAGTCGTGTCTGCGTTTGGGTTCTCTTTTGTTTATACCAGTCGTGACAGAATGAACGCGCCCAATTGAACCCAGCGGACACAGCATGCAGTGTGTGTCGGACCCGGAATGGTGGTCCTCGATTGCCAACCAGACTCTCTCCGGCAGTAGTCCCTTCCCACCGCAGAAGGGGCTTCCCCTTAATGACTACGCCCGGGCGGTCGAGAAGAGGAAGGGATGTTACCCGGAGTTTTTAGCCAGCGCCTATCTGGTGGCGGGTATGGATCACCCTCCACCGATTCAGGAGCGAGGCAGTTTACTCCAGCTGTCCTACTGGGATTTGGTAGACTGCCTCGCTCAACGACAGAGCCCAGCTGAAACTGCCCGACCTCTTTCACCCGCCCCTAAGCTAGGGGGTATCCTCACGGGGGCGATCAGGCTGGGGAGGACGACTTCCGCCTCACCGGTGCTAGAGACTACGGCCGCACCCGATCTTCGTCCTGCGTTACCGGTCTCCAGATGGAGAAGGAGGAGGACGAAGGGGGCTTTAGAGCTGCTACTACAACCGGCGCAGCCGGAGTCACGTCCCCCGCCGGCGCAGCCGGAGCCACGTCACCCGCCGTCGCAGCCGGAGCCACGTCACCCGCCGGCGCAGCCGGAGCCACGTCACCCGCCGGCGCAGCCGGAGCCACGTCACCCGCCGGCGCAGCCGGAGCCACGTCACCCGCCGGCGCAGCCGGAGCCACGTCACCCGCCGGCGCAGCCGGAGCCACGTCACCCGCCGGCGCAGCCGGAGCCACGTCACCCGCCGGCGCAGCCGGAGCCACGTCACCCGCCGGCGCAGCCGGAGTCACGTCACCCGCCGGCGCAGCCGGAGTCACGTCACCCGCCGGCGTAGCCGGAGTCACGTCACCCGCCGGCGCAGCCGGAGTCACGTCACTTTTCAGCAGAGGTTTAAGACTCCATTTCCACATTCTGGACATTTGTTTTCCCCTGTTATTGCCCCACCACCCCTTCATGATGTTCTGTTTTTGTTAAGCCATCCCAACCCGTTTGTTACGTATGTTTGTTTACCTTTGTTGTTTATTGTGATGTTGTCATGGTTGTCTTCTGTGGTGCAGTCTCTTGTTTCTCGTGTTTAATGTTTTGTTCTGTGGCGTCTTGTATCCGCCTTTTAAGGAGGGGGTACTGTCACGGTCTTGTCAGACCTTCTGTGCTAGATTAAGGTCTGAGTACATCTGACAGGACCGTGACAGTATTATGTTCTGTGTAGGGACACGTAGAGTCATATTGTGTATGTGGCTTCCACGTGTTCCCACTGTCTCGTCACTTTTACCTTACTCCCTTATGTGCTCGTGTCTTACGTAATTAATTATGTTCACCTGTTCCCCATTGATGTCATGTCTTTATATTGCCCTCTCGTTCTCTGTTGTGTGCGCGTTCATTGTCTCAGGTCAGAGCTTTCATGTGTTCCGTGTTTCTGACTGCTGTTTCTATGTTCCAGTGCTTTTGTTCCTGTTCCGTGTTTATTTCCCTGTTTTACCCCCACGTGGGTTTTTGTGTTTAATAAACCTTCAGTTTATTATTATTTCAGTCGTGTCTGCGTTTGGGTTCTCTTTTGTTTATACCAGTCATGACACTATCTCATGGCAATTCGTAAGTATTTTATGACGTGGCTAATTCGTATTAATTCATACGGCCACATTCATACATTTTTGTACAATTTGCCTTGACCCCTGATACGTTCAGGTTAGGGGTGAGGTTTCGCTATTGTTTTTTTTTTATAATATTCGTACGTTTTTGCATGATTAACTTCATATGAATTCATACGAATTAGCCAACTCGTAAAATATGTACGACTTTTCGTGAGTTTAGCCTGAAAATGCCCTTGAATTATAGGGTCAAGTTTAATTTCATGTGTACTTTTAGGTGTTAAACTTTACTTACACTCAGGTCAAATAGGGTCAAAAAGGGCCAAATTCAGCCGTTGGGTTAAATTAATCCAGAATTTTTTATATTTGGGTTAAAACAACCTAACGGTTTGGGTTTGTCCTCTTTTGACCCAACGCTATGTTGAAAATAACGCAACATATTTCAGAGTGTGCAATAAGACAAGAAATGCCACCGCTATCTCATGGCAATTTGTAAGTATTTTATGATGTGGCTAATTCATATTCATTTTCGTACGACCACATTCGTTCATTTTTTTACCATTTGCCTTGACCCCTGTGGGGTTGGGGGTTGGGGGCGGGTTTCGTTATTGTTTTTTATGATAATCATAAGTGCATACGAATAAGTCAACACGTAAAATACGTACGACTTCTTGTGTGTGCAATAAGACAAAAAATGCCAAGGTTATCGTATTGAAATACGTACGTATTTTACAAGGTGGCTAATTCGTATTAATTTGTATGCCCACATTCGTACATTTTTGCATGATTTGCCTTGACCCCTGGTATGTTCAGGTTAGGGGGGGAGTTTCGCTAATGTTTTTTTATAATATTCTTAATATATAATTTTATAACATTTTGCATGATTAACTTCATATGAATTCATATGAATTAGCCAACTTTTAAAATATGTACGACTTCTCGTGAGATCAGGCTAAAAATGCCCATTGAATTAAAGGGTCAAGTTTAATTTCATGTGTACTTTAAGCTGTTAAACTTTACTTACACTCAGGTCAAATAGGGTCAAAAAGGGCCAAATTCAGCCGTTGGGTTAAATTAATCCAGAATTTTTTATATTTGGGTTAAAACAACCTAACGGTTTGGGTTTGTCCTCTTTTGACCCAACGCTATGTTGAAAATAACGCAACACATTTCAGAGTGTGCAATAAGACAAGAAATGCCACCGCTATCTCATGGCAATTCGTAAGTATTTTACAAGGTGGCTAATTCATATTCATTTTCGTACGACCACATTCGTTCATTTTTGTACCATTTGCCTTGACCCCTGTGGGGTTGGGGTTAGGGGCGGGTTTCGTTATTGTTTTTTATGATAATCATTAGTGCATACGAATAAGTCAACACGTAAAATACGTACGACTTCTTGTGTGTGCAATAAGACAAAAAATGCCAAGGTTATCGTATTGAAATACGTACGTATTTTACAAGGTGGCTAATTCGTATTAATTTGTATGCCCACATTCGTACATTTTTGCATGATTTGCCTTGACCCCTGGTATGTTCAGGTTAGGGGGGGAGTTTCGCTAATGTTTTTTTTATAATATTCTTAATATATAATTTTATAACATTTTGCATGATTAACTTCATATGAATTCATATGAATTAGCCAACTTTTAAAATATGTACGACTTCTCGTGAGATCAGGCTAAAAATGCCCATTGAATTAAAGGGTCAAGTTTAATTTCATGTGTACTTTAAGCTGTTAAACTTTACTTACACTCAGGTCAAATAGGGTCAAACACGGACAAACTCAGCCATTGGGTTAAATTAACCCAGACATTTTTTTATATTTGGGTTAAAACAACCCAACGGATTGGGTTTGTCCCCTTTTGACCCAATACTGGGTTGAAAATAACAGAACATTTTATAAAGTGCGCAATAAGGAAAGAAATGCCAACACTATCTCATGGCAATTCGTAAGTATTTTACAAGGTGGCTAATTCATATTAATTTGTACGCTCACATTTTGTACATTTTTGTACGATTTGCCTTGACCCCTGATACGTTCGGGTTAGGGATAGGGTTTCATTATTGTTTTTTTATATTCGTACGTTTTTGCATGATTAACTTCGTATGAATTCATTCGAATTAGCCAACTTGTAAAATATGTACGACTTCTCGTGAGATCAGGCTGATAAGTATTTTACAAGGTGGCTAATTCGTATTCATTCGTACGGCCACATTCATACATTTTTTTATGATTTGCCTTGACCCCTGTGATGTAGGGGTTAGGGGTGGGGTTTCGTTATTGTTTTTTTATATTATTGTATAATATCCGTACGTTTGTGCATAATTAATTCATACGAATTAGCCAACTCGTAAAATATGAACAACTTCTCGTGAGATCAGGCTGAAAATGCCCATTGAATTAAGGGAGCAAGTTTACTTTCATGTGTACTTACACTTATGTCAAATTGGGTCAAAAAGGGACAAACTAAGCCGTTGGGGTAAATTAACCCAGAAAATGTTTATATTTGTGTTAAAACAACCCAACATATTGGGTTTGTCCCCTTTTGACTCACTGCTGGTGCACTTAAAGTGCAATGTTAAAGTTCATTACTTACCATTCTTTACAGACAATAAAGCAACATTTATGCATTAAAAATGATTACAGGACAATGTCATAATCTTATTAAAAGTTTGGAGGAGTGCCATACCTATTCTTAAGATATCTCCAGGTTTGACTGTAATGTTGGTGCCGATCAGAGAAGCCATCAGAACTCTTTTTCTGTTCATCTCCTTTAAATGCTCAGAATCACCCAGAGTTCCTCCTGGCATCAAGAAGAATACACACTGTATCACCAAACGCATTACCATCAAACGCAATCACTATAAACCGATGAGCTCTGTAGGTTTCTTTGATGGTTAAGTGATTGCTACTCTTAAGATAATTTCTTCCATCAGCTGAGAGATTCCAACTTCTGTTTCTGTTTTATCACCACTAACAACTTCAGTCTATAAGATCTCCAGAGAAAGTCACCCTCAATAAGTACATGCATATTTCTCCTTCTGCTACACAGATGGATTTTACCACCCCTGTAGGATCTAAAAAAGCATAGACCACTCCGTCTCGCACGTTATTTCTCAACAAGACGCGCCAAACCATGCCAATATCAATATGCAACTCGCAAATCTCCCATCGAGTTAGCGGACTTTCCAAAACTAAGCCAACCCACAAAGTGTGGTTCAGTTGTCATGCGAGGATTTCCCTGTCACCCGGCAAACTCTAGACTGACATACTGGCAGCCGTAGAGCCGCTACTCACCCGCCACGCGTAGAAGGCTGGAAGCCACTGATTTTCCAATATCATTGGCAGCCACGCAGGAATAAATGCCGTAGTCTTGTGGCGCGATGTTCCTCAGGATCAAAGAACCGTTTGGTAGGAGAGTGGCGCTGGTGCTCAACGGGCCCTCCTTACGATGCCAGCTCACTGTTGGCTTAGGTACACCTGTTTGGAGAGAAAATCCAAGTTACTCTCTATCACTTCCTTTATTCAGATAAACAAAAGCAAACCATTTCATATAAGAAATGCCATATGTTATCTTCTTATGAAGCTCCAAAAAGCTCAAGCATCCATCATTAATGTAATTCACATGACTCCAGTGGGTTAATACAAGTATATGCCTTCTGAAGTGAAACAATATGTTTTTGAGAGAAAACTATTCATATTTTAATGTATTTGGAAACTTTTATTAATATATCAATCATTTGAATTACTTTATAATGAATGTTTGTGATTCTTGGAGAGTCACCATTTTGAGCCATATATAAGAACATAGCATGATGGCATTTCTTATATAAAACTATTTGCATTCAAGTGAACATAATTTCAGATTTTGAATAAACTATTCATTGAACAAATTGTTTAAATAAGCTAGTATTAAACACATCAAATGTCTGTTTTACCTCGAGATATCTTAACCTTTTTGTAACCAGCGATCAAAGTCATAAAACAAATGTAACAAATTGCATTATTTAATTTGTTAATTTGATATATCTTTAATTATGATTTAATTTGTATAATTATTCAATATTTTATGACTTAATTAATTATATTTGTTAATTTGATACATAATTTATTGTAGATAAGAACTCATTTTAAATGTTCAAAAATGTATGTATATATATATATATATACATATATACATATATACATATATACACATACATATATATACATATATACACATACATATATATATATATATATATATATATATATATATATATATATATATATATATATATATATATATATATATATATATATATGTATATTTATACATAAATTATTGTAGATAAGAACTCATAAATATTTAAATAATTCATTAATATTTATTTTATTATATAAAATTATGTATTTATTTAAGCATATTTTTATTTGTCAATTTGATACATAATTTATTGTAGGTAATAACACATTTTTAAATATTCAAAAATGTATATTTATTTTATATTATTATTTATTTCATTAATTTTATTTGTTAATTTGATACATAATGTATTGTAGGTAATAACACATTTTTTTAAATATTCAAAAATGAATATTTATTTTATATTATTATTTATTGAATTCATTTTATTTGTTAATATGATATATCATTAATTATTATTTATTTTTAATATTTAATTATTTAATCAATTTTATTTGTTAATTTGATACATAATTTATTGTAGCTAATAACTCATTTTAAATGTTCAAAAATGTATATATATTTTATTGTATATATATTCATATTTTATTTGTATAATTTTTTTATTATTTTACTTGTTAATTTGATACATAAATTATTGTAGATAAGAAATCATTCATTAATATTTATTTTATTATATAAAATTATGTATTTATTTAAGCAAATTTTTATTTGTCAATTAGATACATAATTTATTGTAGGTAATAACACATTTTTTAAATATTCAAAAATGTATTTATTTTATTTTATTATTTATTTAATTAATTTTATTTGTTAATTTGATACATAATTTTTTGTAGGGAATAACTCATTTTTTAAATATTCAAAAATGTTTATTTATTTTATATTATTATTTCTTTAATTCAATTAATTTGTTATTTGATACATTTATTTTAGGTAAGAACAAATTATTTAATTATTTCATAAAGTTTTATTATTTTATTTTATTAAATATAATATTTTTTTAATGAGGCATAATTTAATTTGTTAATTTAGTATACAATTCATTGTAAGAACTCGTTATTTAATTACTTAATGATTTTTAATTATTTAATTTTATTACATTTAATTATTTACTTAATGAGGCATAGTTTTATTATTCATTTGACAACACGTGCAAACACAAGAAATGCAAAAGGCATTAATAGCAAATAGTGTACAAATATCCCCCTCCCGGACATTACCTTTGGCCACTTTTTAAAGTAACATATTTATACGTTGATATTTTTTATAGATAAATGCCTGAAAAAATCATTTTAAAATGATTTGAACAGTCCATACAGAAATTGACCACTGTGCTGCTCCATGAGCAGCTTCTCCAATACAAATACCAATTTCAACATCCCAAAATTTTGACAAATGCAGTATTTAGGAGCAACTTCTATATATTGTCCCTAAACGACTCAAATGTCAGCATGAAAGCTCACGCAGAATCATTCAAAACCACAGAAAATGTTGATTCAAAGAGCAGAACAGAAGAGAAGCCTGCAGATTGCCACAAATTACTTGTACAAATGGGCATGATGAATGCAAATTGCCTCCCTCCAGCCCGTTTCCCCTGGGATGCCCCCGGCCGAAATAATGAGCAGCACATGGATTGGAGTCTGAGTTTTATGATCCCCGTTCTGGCGAGTGGAGACATTACTGACATACGGCCGTAAGTCTGAGAGCCAATGAATAGACACACTCTTAGAAATGGAAAATAACACCGTAAGCCTAGAGAGAGGTGTGTATTCACCGAGCGTACACGTGGGCATAGACATATATTGGCATTTGTAAACAGTCAGGCAGCCCTGAGCCTAAAAAGATGGCAGGAATTGATGTTTTTAAGATGTAAGTAAGATCAATATGGCCCACCGCGCTGACCTTCGTGTTTTCTGGAGAAGGAGAAAAATATTGTAAACTTTTTTAAGATAACAATATTTTTTGTCAAATCAACTCCAAATTTTAAGGCAACCAGGTAACTTTTACATAGTAGGGATGTACCGACTAAATGTCTGTGCCAATACCGATATTTCATTACTTAGAATGACATCTACAGTACCGATACCTGATGCTGATATTTGTGGCTCTCTGATGCAGGTTGGCCCATTGTTAACAGCAGATGTCATTTACATCAACTGATTCACTGATCAAACAAATCTGTATAAACTGTGGCAGGCAGCGCAAAGATACGCTTTAGTTTTTACTCCAAAATCACCAATGCATACAAAAAATGCATCCTTTTATAAATTTTTATAAAGCGAAGATGTCAATTGTTCAAAGTTGGACTTTTGGCCACTGCGATATGTGTTTTTTTGTTTAAGGTTTTCATTTTTTTGCATCCATTTTACCAAAAATTTGGACGACTTGTACACTGTAAAAAAAATGCAGTCAATTCCACCTACTATAAGTCAATTCCACCTACTCTGATAAGTTGACATATCTTAAATAAACAAGTTGAAATGATTTAACTTATATTTTTATATTACTTTAACTAAACAATTTATGTTAGTTTGACAAAAATGCTACATTTTGTTAAAAAACTGTAAGGAATGTGGGGAACGGGGTTGGGTGAACCAAGTTGAGTAAAGAATTTGAATGGATACAAAACAAAGAACATGCTGAAAAATAGCATTACACACAAAAACACTTTGGGCGCAGGTCATTACGACGGATGTTAGGTCCAGCAAAGGGCAAAGCTGCCAGGACAAAACATGCACATGACAACTAGTTACACTCGCAGAAAAAACTGTTGTCACTGAGACGGTACCATTTTGGTATAGATACAGTATGTACCTTTGTACCATTGTGAACCTTTGAGGTACCAATATGCACCTTTTAGATGCAAAAGTGTAATTTTTGAAAAGGTACCACCCCAGTGACAGTTTAAAAGACACGAAAGAACCAGTGAGATTCAACCCTGTTGACATGCCACCATATTTGAACTTCGCTGTACTTAGCTGTATGCTACAATGGATGCATGGGGTATCATTCAATCGCTAGCAGAGATGGGGACTCGAGTTTGAGACTCGGACTCGAGTGCGACTTAAGTCGCACACACAGTGACTTCAGACTTGACTTGAGACTCGTCCTCAAAGACTTCAGACTCGACCCGGACTCGAGCCGCGCAACTCGTGAACAATGTTTATTTTAGGAAACGTCTGATGAGCTCGCTGTTATTCCCCTCCCTCCGTTACCTGCAACCTGACCACGATGTAACACGTGATGTATCTGCTACGCGCGCGCGGCCGCGAACATACATGTCGACTGCACTAGCCGCTGCTATGCCATTCATCTGAAGCTTTGGGTAGTGCTGTGTCGGATCCGCGTGCGATTCGCGGATTAATATGCTATTTAAATAGGGTAAATTTATCATTAACGTGTTTCTAAGGCTTGCAATTGTTTAAATGGTTAAACAATTTAACCGCAAAAAGGCACTCATGTGAACAGATTTCTGTACGCACATGCCTTTAAATGTGTCCGGTCCAGCTCCAGTCAGGTCCAGAGTTGTGCTACTTTGTGTCATACTGTAGTCCATTAACATACATTTGCTGAATAGAGCAATGAAAAACAACGTAACGTTTTTATGTGAAGTGACTGCTGTATCTTTTTCCTGAAGCGCTGTTTGGAATTCGCCCTTTGCCTGTGTGTGAGCACGTTTAAGTGCCCTCAGTAGTGCACATACAGAGAGAAGTGTTTCAAAAGTTAAGCCAACATAAAATCTTTCTGTTCTTGACAGGGCACATACACACAAAATGACCTCACAGTATTCTTTTTCTAATAAAAACATTTGTTTATGTCTTAAGAAACCAGTCAGAAACCAGTCTGGGCTTATTTGTTCTTAAAGAGACAGTAACCTCAATTAACCTACTTAAGTCTGTGTCATTTATGTTAATCAAACAACCCAAGACAAACAGAAAATCACTTCTATTGCTCTAAAAATAATAATACAAATATTTAATTTGTACAATAAATAGAGTGTTATTATCCATTTAATTTAATTTCTGTACCTAATGCTAATTTTAGACCTTACTTAATGTGCAACTTTATCCTTTTTTTATATATGTTTTTAATTTCTTTATTTGTTATTAGAGTTTTATTTGTTACAACGAGACTTGAGACTTGACTCGGACTCGAGCTCAGAGACTTGTGAGCATCTCTGATCGCTAGATAAGCTCAAAAAATTTATGTTTTCTATTGCGCATGCGCACATGACGTTAGTAGTGGGGCGTGGCCAAAGGAGCAGCAGCTCATAAATATGTAATGACCACCTAAAATGGCACAATCTGAAATGCAATGAAACACAGGCTACTAGAGATGGGTAACAAACTTTTCCTACAAGCTATTTCGAACAAACAACTTTTGAAACATGTTTTATGGAACTTATACACCAATTTTTTAGTCATAGGATGGGCACTTTAAACCAGGGACCTTCTGGCTGTGAGGCAACAGTACTATCCACTGAGCCACTGTGCAGTAAAATATATAGATCTTCTCCGAATCTACATTTATCTTTACAATCCAGTGGGTAGTAACTATTAAGACAAACCACAAAACTGGTCTCAAATGGTTTAAGGTATCATCTATCAAAACAACCATTAAACTACAACTGAACAACTCTGAATTACACGCTTGTGTTAAATTCCACTCTCGCCAGACATTTCAACAGCAGAAATCCACAGATAGCTTTAGAAAAACGTTATTGTACACTAGACCAACAGGAGCCTTGTGTTGCTACAGTAGATTAGCGATAGTAAATGACGCAGCGCAGCACAAATCCCATAGAAGAGAGTCAGCATCCTGAAAAACCTGTTGACTTTACACACCATTTCTCTCCAATTAGCCAAAGCTTTCACCCAAACCACACGGACAGGAGCTATTAAGCATGGGATAGGCATACATCAAACACGTCAAAGTTTTTACAGAGTAACATACTGTTGAGGTTAACTGTATAACTGTAGTGCAAAGATATTACGCAGCGCCTGAAAATAGTCCCCTGCTATTAAAAGCTACCAAGGGGACTATTTTCAGGCGCTGCGTAATATCATTGCACCTCCTGCAGCCATGTTACGGCAGCAAAGTCCTTGATTATTACGCCAGATTGAGAGTTTAGTTCCTAGTCATATCTGCCTAGAAAATCACAACTTTTCATTTTCCGTCAATCTTAGTACACGATGTAACTACAGAAGAGTCAACTTTAAAAAGGAAAAACATCGAAACTCTTTGGTTGTTTTTGTGCGTGATGCTAATGGTCTAATCAGATTCAATGAATTATGCTAAGCTATGCTAAAAGTGGTACCTTTTTTTTTAAACTAAGATAAGCTATTGGGTAACTTTTAGAAAGATCTTTTACATAGAAGTCACCATTTCGTGCCGCCATGTTTCCACAGTAGCCCTAAACAGACGAACTCCACGACCTTCAAGTCCAAAAAAGTGCGTTTATCCTTCACAAATTAAATCCAAACGGCTCCAGGATGATAAACAAAGGTCTTCTGGGGTAATCCGTGCAGTGTTGTTGTAGAAATATCCATATTTAAAACTTTATTAATGAAAATAACTACCTTCCGGTAGCGCCGCCATCTTAGTTGCGTCCGCATTCAGGATGAGAGCTTACGCAGCCTACGGAGGCTACTCTGCTGCTGCTCTGTGCCCCCGCTCTCCGAATTTGTCATACCTCACTAAGAAAAGTGCGTACACTACGCTAATAGTCTCTACTGAATACAGAGGAGTCTATTATTAATTTTCGTTAATAAAGTTTTAAATATGGATATTTCTACAACAACACAGCGCGGATTACCCTCAGAAGACCTTTGTTTATCATCCTGGAGCCGTTTGGATTTATTTTGTGAAGGATGGACGCACTTTTTTTGGACTTGAAGGTCATGGACCCCGTAACATTACATTTAATCAACTGAAAGATCTAAAACATTTTCTAAAATATCCGAAAATGTGTTTGTCTAAAAAACGATGGACATATGCAACTCGGACAGCTTCGGGGTGAGTAAATCATGGGTTTAATATCATTTTTGGCCGAACTATCCCTTTAAGTACAGTGATCAACAAATCATAAAGCAAAAAATTATATCATTACATCCCACTTGTCCGGGTTATATTTGTAGGTCGAATTTGGCCCCAAAATCAACAGCAATAAATGCTAAATAAAATATAAATTAATCCTATTGTTCAAAATAATGACGGTAAAAAAGGTTTTCATTTATAAAGCCCTAAAAATTGAATGTTGAGGAAAACACAATTTTTCATACACTTTCCCATAATAAAAAAAATATTTTGAGGGAAACTAATGCAACATCGGTATATTTTCAGGGAAAAATTTGTGTTTTTTTTTTTTAGTTGGTTAATAATTAAACAATATTTTGTATTAAATAAAATACAATAACTAAAAATAATTATTTGTACTAAAATATTTATATAATGAATCAATTTTATAAAAGAAATACTCATACAAGTGCACATCCAATAGTAATTTACAACTTGACTTTATGGCACATGATATAATTTTTTTATTACATTGCAATTGGTTTCATATTTAGATGTTTTTCTATCATTATGAGGTAAAATATTAGCCCAACAACTGGTTTTGTCAGATTTGCTTGTATCTTCTCTAACCTTTGACAGGACATTCTAGGGTGAGGTTGGCACCAACGCGGATATCGACAGGACCTCCGACCACAACCTTCCAACTGGTGCTGTTCAGATCTGAAGCGTTTCTCTGTGAGACGGCAATCGTGGGAGGTTCTGTAAAAAAACTTGCTTAAATCATGATGTCACACAAAAACACAAGCAATACAATGAAAAAGTGTGCCTCTCACCAGCCAATAAAACTTGTGACGACTCTGAATCTGAACCCATGTGGTTGGTGGCTGTGCATTTGTAGATGCCCACATCTTTAGTACCAGGGCCAGAGATGTGGACTTCTCCACTGTTTTCCCATGAGATCCTGGGGGAACAGGACACAATTAGCTTTAGATTTAATATTTCCCATG
Organism: Paramisgurnus dabryanus; assembly: GCF_030506205.2. Classification (NCBI taxonomy): domain Eukaryota; kingdom Metazoa; phylum Chordata; class Actinopteri; order Cypriniformes; family Cobitidae; genus Paramisgurnus; species Paramisgurnus dabryanus. The sequence continues at coordinate 5,935,287 of NC_133338.1, read as the reverse complement.
CCAATGACAAGTTCACTAAAACAGATTATATCTGGGATTAAACAATGACTGGATGAAACCACAGCAGCTGCTGGTCATATCAATAAAAAACATGTCCGTCACATCACTTGATCTACTGGTTATATATCTCATTTCCTGTATGTCAATCTAGTTTCTTCCACTCGTCTATTTTGGTTCCTTTCTCATCCCATCTCCTTAACCAATCAGTAACCCCCAAAGAGTGAACGAGAGGTAGTGTGATGGCCGCAAAGATGTGTTTATATACCTGATTAAATTCTGTTTATTGTGCTGAGACTATCCGACATGTCTTTGTGGCTCCTCCGGGACACTCATGAAACTTCACCGGGTCTCCAGAGCGGAAAAAAGATTGATCCGATAACAGATATCACTTTTCCAACTTTTTGTGCATACGCTCTAAATTGAATTTCTCATGCACTTTACATGAAGACCACTAATTGTATGACGCACATTGCCTGCCTACGTAAAACGTTCAAAATCAATTTGTAATGAGGTTCTGATACATTTAGGATGCCACCTTAGAAGGTGCTTGTCTGTGTAGACAGGAAGGCAACAGACTAGACTTCGGAGTGATTAAGGCAAGAGTAAATGAAAAAAAAACTTTTAGTATTATCCGTGCACAAAATGTTCATTGTATCCATTCCAGCATGCATCTCATGAAAGCCCACTCATTCAGAGCAACGAATAAAAACTCCAGCTGAGTCACGTCAAATGTTTCAAACTCTTTGAGAAGATATCATCTAAAGTGTGATGACACGTCTGGATCCACTCCATGACAATAGCAGCTTTGTTTCCGAAATCACAAACAATCCTACGTTTCACACGGCACGTATCAGAAAAAAAATATTGCATGAGGTCTTTGGAAAAAAATGTGATGTGGTCCAGAGTAAAATCGTACAATTCTTTAGGGACAACAGTGCATAAGTGCATTAAAAATAAAAGTAACAAACTCTCATAAAAATACTTCTGACTGTGGTGTGGCTTGGTGGTTACAAATATAGGCCTAAACCCCAAATGGTGTGATTCATGAGCCCACCGCTGTGCCCGTGAGCAAGACACTTACAGTAAAGCCTGCATGAAAAATGTATTTGCTCCGTTGATGATTTCCAATACAAACAGATAGTTAGGATGAGGCCCTTTTATGTGTTTGTGTTCTGGGCAATTGCTAAGCATTGCTACACTGTAAAAATTCCTAAATTTTTTAGTTTCATCAGTCTGATCTCACGAGAAGTCGTACATATTTTACAAGCTGGCTAACACATATGAATTTATACAAAGTTAAGTGTGCATAAACGTACGATTATCGTAAAAAAATATAAAAAAATACAATTAATGTTTAACTTTCTACTTTCTTTTATAAAAATGAAGTTGAAATAACTTAAGCTAATTCAACTAAATTTTTATAATTTATAGCAACTCCTTACTCCTTCTGAAAGTTGAAATGAATTGTAAATTCAAGTTGATTAAACTTAAAACTTATTAGGAACACCACACTTATACTGTGTTTGACCCCCTTTTGCCTTCAGAACTGCCTTAATTCTACATGGCATTGATTCAACAAGGTGCTGAAAGCATTAGAAATGTTGGCCCATATTGATAGGATAGCATCTTGCAGTTGATGGATATTTGTACATGGTCGTCATAAAGGGATGGACATGGTCAGAAACAATGCTCAGGTAGGCCGTGGTATTTAAACGATGCCCAGTTGGCACTAAGGGGCCTAAAGTGTGCCAAGAAAACATCCCCCACACCATTACACCACCAGCACCAGCCTGCACAGTGGTAACAAGGCATGATGGATCCATGTTCTCATTCTGTTTACGCCAAATTCTGACTCTACCATCTGAATGTCTCAAAAGAACTCGAGACTCATCAGACCAGGCAACATTTTTCCAGTCTTCAACTGTCCAATTTTGGTGAGCTTGTGCAAATTGTAGCCTCTTTTTCCTATTTGTAGTGGAGATAAGTGGTACTCTGCTGTTGTAGCTCATCCGCCTCAAGGTTGTGCGTGTTGTGGCTTCACAAATGCTTTGCTGCATACCTCGGTTGTAACGAGTGGTTATTTCAATCAAAGTTGCTCTTTTATCACCATGAATCAGTCGGCCCATTCTCCTCTGTCCTCTAGCATCAGCAAAGCATTTTCACCCACAGGACTGCCGCATACTGGATGTTTTTCCCTTTTCACACCATTCTTTGTAAACCCTAGTAATGGCTGTGCGTGAAAATCCCAGTAACTGAGCAGATTGTGAAATACTCAGACCGGTCCTTCTGGCACCAACAACCATGCCACGCTCAAAATTGCTTAAATCACCTTTCTTTCCCATTCTGACATTCAGTTTGGAGTTCAGGAGATTGTCATGACCAGGACCACACCCCTAAATGCATTGAAGCAACTGCCATGTGATTGGTTGATTAGATAATTGCATTAATGAGAAATTGAACAGGTGTTCCTAATAAAGTGTATATGGATGCAGTAAGCATGTTCACATTGACTGGTTAACCAAAGGTAAGAATTTATGACCGATTAATGTTAAAAGAAAAAATGTATTAACGCACGGAGCATATCGATTCGTGCCTATAGACATTTCTATCCTTAATTTTTGATTGGCCTGTAAATAACACATAATCCAAATAATAAATTATATGAGAAATCATTCGTACTGCATATGTGTCCGTGCTTGGAAGCTGCACTGAGATGCGCATGTGTGCGCTAGATGATGCTGTTTGTCTCTGTCTCACACGTGTGCGGACGATAGACTGTAAAAATATGGACGTAGTGTCCGTGACATCACCCATAGGTTTATAAAGAGCATTTTTAAAGCCAATAGTTGGCGGAGCCTGCCCGTCGCTATCTTGGCAGCATGTCACCGCCCATCACTCGCGTAAATCGCCTCTAGGACAACTTGGAGGTATCTTACACCGGAAGTGCACATTAAATAGCGTGAGCTTAGCCAGATAGCGTCTACTTCAAAATGCAAAATATACGTTAGCAGCCAATTTTAATAGTTAATGATATGGGACAAATATGATGTTATTTAATGTTAAACTATGTGAATGGCGCTACAGGGTTTTGAGCAACTTCCTGAGTCATAGCTGGGTGCCACGGACAGGCGCCACCTGTCGGTGCCGGTGTGCGTATACTCATAGAAAACAATGTGTCCGATTTTTTAAGAACGCCGCGGTGCTGAGCTGAGCGTCCGGTGTGCGACCCCCTTAAGTCACTTCCGTGTTAGTCTTGCGTAGTAGAATTTGTTTCATCTAGCGTCACGTTTCGGACTGTGGAAACATCCCCACAACAACGAACCAGTTGTCAACAAGTCAGTCATTGAAATAACCAGTCGCAACCAAATAGCATCTAAATAAAAATCATTACTCACCATAGAACAACGCTGTGCACTTTATCAACAGCCACTCCAATGAGACGCTCCTGGTAAACATCTTTTGAGAATTCAAAGTTTAGCTGATCATGATAACTGCTCATTATTAGCCAACTGATTATCTTCCTAGTACGAACGTCAGAGCTTTGTTTCCCGGGGGACCGAGAATAATCCCGACACTCGCGTCTCCCGGAATTCCGGTTTATTTCAACAAATCAGAAGACGCTTCGACATTTTCACAGAGTTTCCAGTTAAGTGTATGATACACATCAGAAGTTTAGCCAACATTTGTGACATAGTGACATTTGAGGCTGAGACTACTTCCGTGTTGGCTTCATCAGAGAGATCAAATGTTGTCATTCTGTCCAGGACCCTGACCGTAACCAAATCTCTTTTTGCCCAAGCAGAGAAAGAACACGCAATAGCAAAACTTTTTGAAATGTGTCCTGCTTTAGAAATGGCCACAGTAGTAGACGAAAAAGAAACAATCTGCCCTCTTTGGATATTATTCCTCTGGACTGACCGTGTGTTCTTTGATAACGTAATGTTGCGTAACATTTGATAATCTGGTTTTAATCCTGGTTCAGTTGCTGCTATTTGCACTTTCAAATGAAATAAAACATTTGTATTGTTTTTACCATTTCACAGACAATCGTCAACTGTATTTTACTCATTAAAAATGTCATATACAAAATCTTATCAAGCCGCGGTTGTCGGTCGAAAAAAAATAACTGAAATGAACATCCCTAAGATGCAACAGTGTGGTTACTTCCCAAGCCTAATATGTATGTTTCCAGGGTATCAAACCCATGACCTTTAAATTGCTAAAGCAATCCTCTACCAACTGAGCTACAGGAACTGTAACATCATACCTTCCCTTAACAATCACATGTTTTGAATCATTCACGTCCATGGCAAGTCATAGGCCAAAGTTTAATACTTAAGGTTAAGAGTCTCTTCAACTCCTCAACTCTAAATGCGAGCAAGCACTTCTACAAATGATGAATGTAATCTAAATCTCATCAGCTCATAACATCAAATCATTTTCGTTTTGAGCCAGAACTCTCTCTCTCTCTCTCTCTCTCTCTCTCTCTCTCTCTCTCTGTGTGTGTGTGTATATATGTGCCATATATTCGGTTCACAGCCACAGGACTAAAGCAACATCACCTTGTTAGCACCTAATTTAGTGGATCGCTGTTGTGCCAAGACACATTTTTATGGAAGAGCATTCGAAGGTGAAGCTTCACGCGGCTTCAGATTCTGTCAACGTCAATCACCCCGCCTGTGTTTTGCCTCATATCTGGCCAAAAATAAGAAGCGCAATGTAAGCGCCACAGCAGAGGCTGCCCCGGGGTTGTGAGCGTCAGGTGCCTGCAGCTAAGAGGAGATAGGAGATATATGGATGTGTTGGTGTTACTGGCAGCTGTAGTTTCTTTAGAGAGGTTGCCGTTGCCGTAGAAGTTGGATATAGGAATCGGGTTGAAGCTAAGGAAAGATGATGTATTGTCAATACTTGAGTGAAGAATAACAAATGACATGATTTAATAGTAAATATTAGTCTGTAGGAATGAAATGCATTCAGTCTGGGATGGCATGGAAGTGACGTCATATTTGATTTTGGAGTCGAGTTGGCATCCATTACATAGACAGAATGGCTGTGATGGCAGAGTTATTGTGCTACAGCTGGGTAACACAGCACACACAGACAACTGACAAACAGAGAGTGGGAGGCAAATGATTTGGAAATTCTGTGGTTAACATAACTTAAAAATAATAAATAAATACTAGGATTACAGAAGGACTGCGTGGGATCCAAAAAATGAAAGACAACAATTGTAATGGATGAAAATGAGACAGTTCACCTCAGGTGATAATCTTATTATTGCATGTATTAAATTCAGTTCTGTCAAACCTTGAGAAATATGTCACTAAAAACCATGTGTTCTGATTGGCTGTTGTGCTTTTTATTTCCTGTATTATCTGTTCTAATTGGCCGTTGTGTGTTCTGATTCACTGTATTATGTGTTCTGATTGGCTGTTGTGAGTTCTGATTGGCTTTTGTGAGTTCTGTTTTTTTTGCGGTCTGATTTCTGTAGTGTTCTGATTTGTTCATTTCAGTATACATATATATCCAAGTAGCAAAACATCAAGCTGTCAAGATGACCAGTATTACAGTAAGTCAAGTGACCACTAAACAATCTTAAAGCACTGCAATATTTCATGATTTACCCCAAAGTTGCCGGATTTTCAAGCCAAAGCAGCGAGAGGAGGCCTGAACAATGTTTGCACAGCCACGTCTGTCTCAGGTCCCACAGCACTTGCCAGGAAGAGGGGTAGACAATGTTTGGCGACTGTCTGGGTGGAGGACACATTAGGCCCTGAGCTGGACAAAACTATTTTACTAAGTCAATGTTTTCAATGAGTGTATCTAACAACCAACAGTGTAGGGAAGACTATTAGACCACAACTCGACCCCGGAGAGACTAAAATGAGCCCAGCAAGCATTTCTGACCTAAACAGACCACATTACATGAGAGTCGGGGTGCTTTTGAGGTTAATATTTGAGTGGTGATAAACAAGCCTTTGGAATATGTGCTTGCCTAAGATCAGTCACGCTGGACTCAAAGGTACATAGGGAATCTTGTTTCTATTAAGAGAAAATTGCTTGTTGTGTTAACATTTTCAACATCATGTTCTTTGGAGGCAAATCATTCTGGGCCAAGATTGAAACAACAGCACAAAGGTAGGTCAGGTTAAATCCATAAAGTTTTGCTATCAGAGACTATACTGGTATGTTACAGTAAAAACAATGACGCTAGTTGTAGTTCGAGCTATACAATACAGCTGTTTACAAAAAAAAAACGTCCACCACTATCTACTCGCCACTATGTCAATCCAAACGTCAATTGATTGACCATGTACTGTCTGCAACCCCATGCAGCACCTTAGTTCAAATTTACAAAATGGAGAAAGATCTCAATCATCACCTCTTGCTTAAAAGCTATGAACAGTGAAGTGAATAAATGTCAAAATGCTCATTTTCAGGTGAACTCTACAGGTAAACATGGCATTTTAATGGATCAAACAAAGGTTATGTTTAGTGAAAAAGTCCATTACCTTTCACTTTTCTGCAGTGGAGCTCCATCTTTGCTCCAGGACAAGGTTGGATGAGGTAAACCCTGGGCAGAACAAAGCAGGGTGAGACTGTGGGTAGCATTGGTGAGGTAAGCAGTCTGCCCCACGTGAATCTGGAGATCCCTCTGAAAGCTCATTGTAGTCCCATGGTGCTTTTGACGTGTGATCACAGCCCCACTGCCTCTTTTCAACCCCTTTCCCCATGAAGGTTTGGAAGAGTTTGGGGTCTTTTCGAAATTGTTGTCCATTGTAACTCTCAAATCCTCAGTAGGTGCACCTTGCTGAGTTATAGCCAAATCTTCCATGATTTTGTTAATTAGCTGCGATGCCATTTCATCTGTCACATCTCCGCTCTCTGCAAGCTGAGTGATGTTCTTCACAAGCTCCTCGAACTGTGCCGGTTCAAGGACAAAGGCCCCTGTGTGGCCCCTGATCCCTGGAGCCAATGGATTGTTGCTTGATGCAAGAGTATCCCAGAGTTCCTCTGGCTGACTGTTATCATCTCTGTAAAACTCGTTCTTTTGCATCCAGCTTGGGAGAGATTTTGGAGCCTTCTTTATAGTTGATAATCCTTTCTGCTCTTGGCACTTCACCCCAGCATAACTGCTCTCTTTGTTGAGGGAAGGATGGAGAAGTTTTTCCTTATCCAAATCTTCCTTTCCTTGGGGATGTTCCAGGAGTCGATTATTGTGGCCGATGAGCTTCAGGATAAACGTGTCCGAATCTTGGTTGGCCCAGCAATGGTACACTCCTATGTCTCCAGCTTCCAGGTTGTAGATTCTTAAAGCTCCAGACTTGGTGATGCTCAGACGTTTTGAGCTTTTCAGATCGCTACCGTTCTTCTCCCAGCGGATCTGAGCTTTAGGGAAATGACGCACCGGACACTTGATGGTGATCGAGGTCTTTGGCAAAAGATAGGCGCGTCCTCCAATGGTAAAGGTAAGACGTTTCTCCTGTCTGGTTTGGATATAGATGCGCTTCAGGCCCATGACTTGAGGACAACGTCTTTTGGAGTATTTGTTTTCTGCGAAAAGGTACATGATGTTTTAGGTCATACAAAAGTGCTAATTGTTCTACCTTTACATAAAGTTCTCCAAACTCTTAAAACATGTCTGCAGTCTATTCTCTTGATTGCAAGCCCTATTATGACAAATCATACAGGACAAAGGGGCATTTAAAAAGTAAAAGAAAACAGTAGGGCAAATGTGAGAATATATTTTTCACTTAATTGTCCCATCATACAGCAGGGCCTGAATAAAATGTACAAAATGATAAACCCAGCAATTCGGTTTGAACTTATAACCTAAAGCTACAACCAGCTAATCTTAAAAATAATCGAAACTGATCTGTCCACGATTCAGTGTTAACCAATAATCAAGCAGAAACTCATGGGAGTTTTGAAACTATCATATGTTCATATATGTTCACACACAGCGATTTTAAACAGTGGTCATGGAAAGTTCATGGGTTTCATTAAAACAATGACAACCTATTAAATGACACCTACAAAACCCTGCTTTTCATTCGACAGAAAAAACTTTAAGCAGTTTCAAGCACAAAGTAAACTTGTGTTGATATCAGAAAATCTGGAGACTGTGGTGAGAGCAAGGTCAAACACAGGACAGTTCTCAGTAATAGTTTATTCAATCTTGAGTTATTTTAACAAATACCAAGTAAAGGTGAACTTTTTTAATGTTAAAATATGTTCCTCACCATTTTAAGATATAATCAACTCATTCATACATTGATTTCCTGAAGAATATTAACAGCATGACTCTTTTACAACAATACTCTGTTTGTTAAAGATTCAATACTATACGCCTTCTGGGAGAGTTGGGGGGGAGGGAGGCTATGTCTATAATGAGTGCGTTTACATGCACAGTCTTACGCCGATTATGCTCAATAAACTGATAACGTGTGGGGTCATGTAAACGGGTAAAACGGTTTTCCTTTATCGTGGAAAGCCCATAAACGGCGTAAGCAAAAACCGATCGGCACAGGTAGTTTTTTGCTCATTACGCCGATTTTGCGTGGCATGTAAACACCTTAACCCGCTTTCTCAAGGTTTTGTCCATGTGCGCATGTCTCCGAGTATGAAAGATAAACGTCACACGCGGAAGTAAGCGCAAAGTAACGCATAAAAGTCTCCGCTGGACTAAAGCAGTTGGCAGAGAAACTGTGAAAATAAAAACTCATGTTACATTTACAGGTTCTGCAGACACGAGAAGAGATACAACAATATAGCTTAAGACAGATATGTCGTTGGCTTTTTGATCGACTACTATGTACTATAGGTGGTGACGTCACTGCCTGCGAGAAAACTGATAATTCTCCAAGTCCCATGTAAACGCAGTTGTCTGCATAGCCGGTTTATTGATTTGCATGTAAACGCATGAAAACAGTTTTCTATAATAAGCAGATTTTTGATAGTTATCCGCTTATTCTGTGCATGTAAACTTACTCAGTGTCTTGTTTCGAATCAATATTTTTGCTATTCTGTTTGGTGCATGGGCGTCAGAACTATTGTAAGTGGGTGGAACAAGACCCACCCCACTTTTTAAGACCAATGAAATTGATTATGGACCGTGTTGGGCAAGTTACTTAGCAAATGTAAGTTACTCTTTATTTATTACTCCTAAAAAATAAATAATATGTATTTACTTATCACTTGGTATCAAAGTAATAATATTTTACTATATTAAAAATACAGCTAATATTGTTAAATTAAAGTAAAACTAAAACTTATAAAGTAACATTTGTCAATGGGGAGGACCCAACCACACTGTAAAAAGTGAAAGCTGGATCTACTTAAAATTACTTCAATTGGCAACACCTAAAGTTTTTCTTTTACTTACATTTTTTTCACTTTAGATGAAAATAGTGCAGTGAAAAACTTTTTAAAGTGACTTTAATTGGTAACACCTAAAAAGTTTAGTTTTTTCAACTTTAGTTTCTCACTTTAAATGAATTTTTTTGTTAAAAAAACTTTTTAAAATTACGTCAACTGGTAACACCTAAACATTTTTGTTTTTCAACTTCAATTTTCTCACTTTAGATAAAAAATGTGTGGAGGAAAAATGTTTAAAAGTGGATTCAATTGGTAACACCTAACATGTTAGTTTTTTTAACTTAAGTTTTCTCACTTTAGATAAAAATTGTGTGGTAAAACTAACTTTTTAAAATTAAGTCAATTGGTAACACCTAAAAACATTTTTTCAACTTAAATGTTCTCACTTTAGATAAAAAATAAGCGATGAAAAAAACTTTAAAAATTACGTCAATTGGTAACACCTAAACATTTTTGTTTTTTCAACTTTTCTTTGTGACTTCAAACTTTTAAAAGTGACTTCAATTGGTAACCCCTTTAAAAAAAATGTTTTAACTTCAATTTTCTCACTTTAGATGAAAAATGTGTGGTGAAAAAACTTTATAATTTCTAAGTGAAAGCACCTTCCACTTTTTACAGTGCACATTTATTATTTTTGCTTCCGATGCCCATAGTTTGGTGCCACCATTGGTGCAAAAATCAAAGTTTCACCTTTAAACGTTAAGGCATTACGGAAAACTGCAAGTAAAAGATGAGAACAGAATGATAAACAACGAATAAATGAGCATCTTACTGCTGCAGGGACTCATGCGACAGCTCCTGATTAAGGGAGGGAGGGGAAGGTTACTACAGGCCGACCTGTCCAGAGTAACCAATTGACCGGACGTCGTCTGTCTCCTACACACCGGTTCCCGACGTTGAACGCCTTTACCGCACGTAACAGAGCACTGCGAACAATGTGTGCACATTTAAAAAAAATGGTTATAGACAGTGTTTATTCTTCTGTCTCTCTAGTTTTTAATGCAAAACATTATTTTATTTAATAGATGGGTGAATACCCACCTTGGACCACTCTCCTCCCTCCAGACGAGGCATGAGACAGTCAGAGTTGATGCACGTCCGATGCGTCACCGGTTTGTTTCCAGCACACTCCTCGTCTCTTAACCTACGGTAGCTTCCTGTAGCCAGTCTTTGTTTACAGTAAACTTTACGCCACTGTGAACCTCTGTCACATGTATGAGAGCACTGACCCGGAATAAAAACACAAACAAACATCACCTTACCCAAACACGCCACAACCGCACAAAATGCAATATTTGAATAAATATAAACAAACAACCCTTGATGTGCAGATGTTATTTTACTGTACTGCTGTTTGCGGTATCAATGCCAAATGCCGATTTGTTTTATTTTTCATGTCAACTATAAAGAAACACGATACTGCATTTCTCAACCAATCACAATAAAGCATTCAACAGGCCGTGGTATAATAAAAAATAACATGCATGTATATTTGTATTATTATAATATATCATATCGGAAAGGCAGAGTGTGAGTTTTATTCCCCGTGGAAGTCACTAACCTGTTGCCACTCTTCAGTCACCCATGCTGGTGGACACGTCACCTGATTACATGCCTGTAGCTCTGGAGGTCTGGTCTCCACACAGTCTTTACTGGATGCTGGTTCAGTGCGGTTTCCAGCCACAGGTCTTACACATGACACACTGCGTGTCTGCAGTCCCACACCGCAGGAAACAGAACACGCGTTCCACACGCTCACTTCCCATCTGAATACGACACACATGCACAAATCAGCACACATTATAACTCTTGCAAATTCCAGACAATCACAACCCATTTTTCTTTTCTAATGTGACATATTTGCTAAAAAAAGCCAGACCTCAATTTTGTCTCATTTTGTGGAGAGCTTTTTCTCTTTGAAGCACTTCCAGCATCCACTTTCTCTACTGACAAAAACAGCTAAACCAACCTAAGCTGGTTGGCTGGGTTTAGCTGGTGTAGTAGGCTGGTTTTAGACCACTTTTATATAAAACGCCAGTTGATGCAAAACATGCTTCTATGATCTTTAAGCTTTATGATGGTTTCCATGATATAGATTAAAATGACTGAATATCATATAGCTAAAATTCCTATCATTTGAAATTTCAACAATAGTAAAAAATGATTTTCAAGAAAACAAATTCTTGGTATTTTTGTCTTGTTTGTAGTAAAAATATCTATAAATTCTTAAATTAAGATGCTTTTTCTTGATGAGCAAAACGACCCAAGAAAATAAGTCTAGTTTTTAGTCCAAAAATAAATGTAAGTGATTTTGTGCATAAAACGAGCAAAGAAATCTGCCAATGGGGTAAGCAAAAAATCTTGAACATTTTTCTTAAACATTAAATTCAAGAAAAATTTGCTTACCCCATTGGCAGATTTTTTGGCTCGTTTTATGCACAAAATCATTTAAATTTGATATTTTTGGTCTAAAAACTAGACTTATTTTCTTGGGTTGTTTTGCTCATCAAGAAAAAGCATCTTAATTTAAGAATTTTTAGATATTTTTACTAAAAACAAGACAAAAATACTAAGACTTATTTTTCATGAATTGTTTTTTTTTTGCAGTGTGTATAGCAAAAATTCCTACCATTTGAAATTTCAAAAATAATACTCATATATTTTAAGATAACAATCAAGTTTTAACACTGAAAAAAAAAAATTCAAGAAAACAAATTCTTAGTATTTTTGTCTTGTTTGTAGTAAAAATATCTAAAAATTCTTAAATTAAGATGCTTTTTCTTAATAAGCAAAACATCCCAAGACAAAAAAATCTAGTTTTTAGACCAAAAATAAATGTACGTAAGTGATTTTGTGCATAAAACAAGCAAAGAAATCTGCCAATGGGGTTAGCAAAAAAATCTTTAACATTTTTCTTAAACACTAAATTCAAGAAAAATTCAAGAAAAATTTGCTTACCCCATTGGCAGATTTTTTTGCTTGTTTTATGCACAAAATCATTTAAATTTTATATTTTTGGTCTAAAAACTAGACTTACATTGCAAAAAATGATTTTCAAGAAAAAAAATCTTAGTATTTTTGTCTTGTTTTCAGTAAAAATATCTAAAAATTCTTAAATTAAGATGCTTTTTCTTGATGAGCAAAATGACCCAAGAAAATAAGTCTAGTTTTTAGACCAAAAATATCAAATTTAAGTGATTTTGGGCATAAAACAAACAAAAAAATCTGCCAATGGGGTAAGCAAAAAATCTTGAACATTTTTCTTAAACACTTAACTCAAGAAAATTTCAAGAAAAATTTGCTTACCCCATTGGCAGATTTATTTGCTTGTTTTAATCACTAATTTACTCAAATTTGATATTTTTGGACTAAAAACTAGACTTATTTTCTTGGGTTGTTTTGCTCATCAAGAAAAAGCATCTTAATTTAAGAATTTTTAGATATTTTTACTCAAAACAAGACAAAAATACTCAGAAAATGTTTTCTTGAAAATCATTTTTTGCAGTGTACCAGAAACCTATGAAATATTGTAATATTCAAAGCCGCTGCGTATAAAAACGGCACATCAAAGGTCTAGGAAAAGAAAATCATTTCGCTCCAAGAAAATCATTTGTCCCATAACACATTGCTTTAAAAAGCCAGCTGTCCTGCTTTTGTTGGCGAATGGTCAGTCGACAGAAAAACACATTATTTCATGACATGTTTTTATTTTAAGCAGCCTCGCAAACTATTTAGATTCAATCTGAAAGTTGTTACTTGAGTATGATTACGCCCAGCGAGTTCAATTTTAGCAACTTTATAAGGAGCTGAATGATTCATATCCTATTTTTTTTATTGCATATGCATGCAACATGTTTAAATGACAAACATGTTTTTTGTTAAATAAACACAATCAATAAAACGGGTAAAAAGGTTGTTTTTAGAGACCTTATTAACATAGCGATTTTGAGATGGCCTTTCTATCCAACACTGTCAGAAAATATTATCCATAGCTGTCACTGGATACTCAAAAAGTACACCTTAAGCAGGTACATATTAGTACTTCAGCAGGTACATATTGGCACCAAAAAGGTGCACATTAGTACCTCAAAGGTAAATAATGGTACCAAATGTATACATATTTTTTACCTAATTGGTACATATTAGGACCTTTTTGAAAGGTATTGCCCTAGTGACAGCTCAGGACCATTTTATCTGACAGAGTAGCATTTTTTTAGGATACAACTCCATTGTAATGTGCTAAAAAAACAAGCAGATGACAGCTGCACAGCAAAGGACAGGCAAGCATTCACAGCATCCTGGCACTTCAGCGGCGAGTTTGCGTGGGCAAGCAGCCGTCGCATTTCTTTTACAAACTGTAAAAATCTATTGTCTATAACTGTCACAGCCAATCAATAATAGATTTTGTGCAAGTTCAACAAATTTGTTTGGAGACACAATAAAAGCCCAATTCCCATGACATACCCTACCGATTCAGCTGTGAATTTTCTCTAAAGCTTAAAATGTCAGGAGCGCAGTAACAATAAACGGCCATTGACTGTGGGCGGCTTTTAATGATACTTTTATGGTGCTGTTTTGTAATTTTGTAAAAGAGAGCTTGACAGTACTAACAGCTCTGATTAATGCACTCTGAATGGGGTTTTCAGCATCTTAATGTGTGACTCATGCAGTACTTTGAACAAAACATAAAAGACAAAGGTTTTAATTTACCATGGTAGTACTAAAGTATACAAAAAATATTTTTTATCTTGTTTACTTTATTTAAAGGTCACCTATTTCATTGCTAAAAAATCTTTTTTTGTGTGTGTTTGGTATAATACAATGTGTTCGCGTTGTTTATGGTTAAAACACATTATTTTACCCATACCATACATTTTTGTAGCTCCAAATTTTAATCTCTTCCTGAAATGCACAAATTTGAAAAGCTCTCTGTCCCTGATTGGCCAGCTTATCTGTACGTTGTGATGATTGGTCTGAATATCTCTGATGTCAGCCGGAAATGTGACGCTCCTTACCATGTTTGAAAGATTTGCTCACAATGCAATGCTAACAGGAGTTAACTGGAGAAATTATGATAATGTCGGCCTTCTCTACATCACCAATCCCAAGAAATAATCTGTTGCCTACAATCCAAATGTTTGTTGTAGTCCAAGAAAAGAGATTTACGTCGGAGACGATGACTTGTGTCATTATTTACTTTGTGGTATGTAGCAAGTACCTTATGTTCCACTTAAACAGACAAAAATCGTGCAAGAAAAAGAAGTAAAAACTAAATCAGCTTTATTGTGCGTTCATACCAGATGCAAATATAGCAAATAAATTGCGATATTCGCGCTTAGTGGGACGCTTGAACATTTTCAGTTAACTCACTTTAAGGACGAGTGAAATTCGTATAAAATTCTGATTTTTTCACTTATGCCCATCAAATGTCCAAAACTGTCAATTCATAAATTCACACAAATTAGCCTTATTCGCACGAATCGCGCCACAGGATGTTTATTGCATCTTTGCATTGACTTAACATGTAAATCACCCCGCTTAATAGGGCTGGGTATTGGCAAGGGGCTCACGATATGATACGCATAGCGATACATTGCCCGTGATACAATGTATCGTGATACGATACAATACGTTGCATGCTGCGATACATTGCAATGCTTTTTCTTTTTTTTTTACTTTTTTAAAGCCAAAGTGCGTCCACAAGACGCCCACCACCCGGCTGCCGCCATGCAGCGCACGCGCACCAGATTTCACACTGTGGCGAGTTCAAATGACCATGGAAATGGAAACGACGTGATGATTTATGGACATACTTTCATTATAATCCATCAGAAAGAAAAACGAAATGCATATTGAAAGACGACGGTAAATGTGGCCACAAACTAGGTGGGAAGAATACCACCAACCTCAAGCGGCACCTGAAGGCTCATCACGCTAATATTTTTTTAAAGGTAACTAACAAGTCACACTGTTAACATATCATATACATTCAATTTTACTCGACAATCGGCTTGTGACACATTTCATGGTAAGTTTAAGGTTTTACATGTATCTACTTGTCAAACCTACGGAGCCCCTAAGGGGACATGGAGCAAAAATTAAATAACGTTTAGTTTCATGTGCTCACGTGAAACATTCATGTGCAGAATTTTTTTTAAGTTTAGTTTCGCATGCTGGCGTGAAACTATCGCGTGCTCGCGTGAAACTATCGCGCGCGCACGTGAAACTTTCGCTTTCACGTGCGCGCGCGATAGTTTCAGGTGAGCACGCGATAGTTTCACGTGAGCACGCCAAACTAAACTTTAAAAAAAAATCTGCACTAAAGGTTTTGCGTGAGCACATGAAACTAAACTTTAGATTTTTTTACTCCAATGTCACTTTAGGGGCTCGGTACAAACCTAAGCCCATTTCCAATACTTTTTGTGGTGTATTTAAATAACAAGGCAAGGCACGCATTTCTCAACTTTATAAGCGAGGTCTCAGCGTAACACAAACTCAACAAGAGGGAATATCAGCCTTTTTTGTTATGACATGCGCAGAAGGCACACCGATTAAAACAACGGCAAGCCCTCAGGGACAACCTTAATGCACATTTTAATAGTATTAAATACACCACACTTTTTAATCTAAATTAATTTGTTAAGGACTACTTTTTTTTACTAAAATTGAGTTAAACTTGACTAAAACCTTTTTGCGTTTTCATCGACTAAAACTTGACTAAAACTATCAAGTTGATGGGCCCTATCTTGCACCCAGCGCAATTGACTTTGTCAGTGACGCATGTATCATTTGTATTTTGCACCGACGCACAGCGGGTTTTTCCCTCCACAGACGCACGTCGGCAAACTAGGGAATGAACTTGCGCTCCCTGGGCGTTTCAGCGCAAAAAAAGAGGCGTGTTCTGGCGCAAACCATCCCTGATGCTATTTTGCAGTTTCAAAAAACAATTGCGCCACTGACAAAAAAAAAGTTTAAAGTCAGTGGCGCGTTGCGCGTTGTTCATTATGCTATTTTAAGGGCGCATGCTTGACCATAATGTATAGGGTGCACAACGCGCATACACTTTGCATCTAATCTACACAGATGCAACAGTTATTTTTGCAAATCATAAATTGTTACACATAAAAATATTAATTCACGAGATAAGGGGAATCATAGTGGTGAGCATTGTGGTGATAGTTTTTATTTATTGTGTGGCTGTGTTTTATTTAACGTGGGTCTCCTCGGCTGTAGACCGCTCCTGGCGTACGCCTGGTAAATCCGTCATAATAATAGCAACCCGCCATGGAACTTGCGCCCTTGCGTTTAAAGGGAATGTTGGATAGCGTTCTGATTGGTTTATTTGACGTGACGCCCAAACCACACCTATGAATAATGAACCTACTTCAGACCAACCCCTTATTGATTTGCGCCTGGCGCAAGAGTTATTTCTCACGCCGGGAAAATAGCAACAGTGCCCAAGATCCGCCCACAAACTCACTTGCGCGTTGCGCTTCGCACTTGCATTTCAGATCGTTAAAATAGGGCCCGATAAGTGACTAAAATGTGACTAAAACTAAAAACATTTTCATCCAAAAGACTAAGACTAAAACTAAAAGGGCTGCCAAAAACAACACTGTTCCACTAAAGCCACTTGTTTATGATGTTACTGCAGAAACTGTCAATAGTATACAAAATACAGTCATCTGATATTCCGCAATTATCCACTACATGGTGCTCTTACCCAATTTATAAAAACCGGAGCAAAAACTAATTTAACAACATTTTAAACTACATGTATGTTTTGATCATCGTTCTGAATCTGATCTCTAACAAAATTCCTTTACAAAAATGCAAGACAAGCGAACAAATAAAGGTAGGATGAAATTGTTTTTTATTATTTTGTTTTGTTATCGATGACATCAAAGTACCACGAGAGCATTTTGGAAGTCTCCTCCTATGATTTCTTGAATCGCTTATGGGATTTTAATTAAGTAAGGCATTAAGTATGTCCATGCTAGCTGAAATAACATTTAGAGAAAACCCGGAGTGGATCTGGTGCGTAGTGATTACAGAATGATTACAGTGGAGAGAGGAACGTGATTTTGCTCCACTCTTTGATCATATCCCACTTAACAAGATGAATACACGTCGGCTTTATGAAAAATTTAATAATTTAGCAATTGACGGAAATTCGTCGTAGACTGCAATTTACGGGAATCCGTTGTAGCGACAGAGAGAACTTTAATCCATGAAATCCCAAAAAATGTTGGTGTGCAACTTAAAAAAAAAAAAGGCTGGTGGGGATTGAGTTAAAAACTTGTGTTGTCTTTGACTAATATTTAAATAAGTTTGGTGATCTGAAACATTAAAGTGTAACAAATATGCAAAAAACATAAGAAATCTAAAGGAGGACCAACACTTTTTCACACCATTGTGTATGGGAAAATACCATGGTATCGCTATGATACCTAGAGCACTACAGTGCCCAATCCAACATACTATAACCATGTTGTGGGGATGATTAACTAAACCAGCTTAAACTGATCTGCATTTTTTAATTTGTTTAAGAAACAAACCCATAAGTTTGAGATTTCATCCCACCAGTGGCATTTGATCGGTACCTTGCAGGACATGGTTGAGTGTTACAGATGCGAAACAAGGAGAGAGATGCTCTCGAGCCGCTGCAGAGCGCGTCGTCAACAATTTCCTTTTTCAAGGTGCTCACGCACCTGACAACAGCCATCTGCTTGCCTGCAAACAAAACACATTTCTGGCAGAAGAGCTTTTCAGATGAGTATCGGTTCTCTGAACAAATTCGGATTTCATGCCAATTTCATTTCATTTGGAAAGCTGGACACGACCTTAAACCGTATACAATTACTGTGTGCATGACATCTGTTTTCTAAATACTTTACATGGGTTGTAATGGAGACTTACCAACAGCACATGACGCCGAACAGGCAGTGAATCCCATGTATTCCCAAACATAGCTATGCTGCTCAGGGATCTCCTGGGGCCCGAGGGGCCACCACGGTGAGTCTGGAGACTCAAAACAAGGCCCCGAATCACAGGCCCTTTGTATTGGAGGCTTCTCCTCATCGCACTCTTCATCAGGCAGTTCAACTTCAGTCTGAGTAAAAGACAGCAGGACTTTACATTTCACCTCACGCCTCTGAAGTCCCAGACCACAAGATACACTGCATGCCGTCCACGGACCTGGAATAAACCTGCACACACACACACCTGATAAATATGATTTTATCCATCAAATACATGTAGGTTCACTCATACACTGCAAAAAATGATTTTCAAGAAAAAAATTCTTAGTATTTTTGTCTTGTTTTCTGCCGAGCCCCTAAGGTAACATTTGAGTAAAAAAAATCTAAAGTTTAGTTTCATGTGCTCCATAAAACTTTCATGTGCTCACGTGAAACTCTCATGTGCTCACGTGAAACTTTCATCTGCTCACGCAAAACCTTCATGTGCAGAATTTTTTTTTTAAGTTTCGCGTGCTCATGTGAAACTATCGTGTGCTCACGTGAAACTATTGTGCGCACACGTAAACTATCGCTTTCACGTGCGCGCAATAGTTTCACGTGAGTACGCGATAGTTTCACGGGCTTACGCGAAACTAAACTTAAAAAAAATTCTACACATGAAAGTTCCACGTGAGCACATGAAACTAAACTCTATTTAATTTTTGCTCCATGTCCCCTTAGCTCCGTAGTTTTCAGTAAAAATATCTAAAAATTCTTAAATTAAGATGCTTTTTCTTGATGAGCAAAACGACCCAAGAAAATAAGTGTAGTTTTTAGTCCAAAAATATCAAATTTAAGTGATTTTGTGCATAAAACAAGCAAAAAAAATCTGCCAATGGGGTAAGCAAAAAATCTTGAAAATTTTTCTTTAACACTAAATTCAAGAAAAATTAGCTTACCCCATTGGCAGATTTTTTTTGCTTGTTTTATGCACAAAATCACTTAAATTTTATATTTGTGGTGTAAAAACTAGACTTATTTTCTTAGGTCGTTTTGCATATCAAGAAAAAGCATCTTAATTTAAGAATTTTCAGATATTTTTACTGAAAATAAAACAAAAATACGAAAAAAAAAAAATTCGTGAAAATATTTTTTTGCAGTGTAGACTTATTTTCATAGTATTTTCGTCTTGTTTTACACAGCAAAAAATAATTTTCAAGAAAAAAAATTCTTAGTATTTTTGTCTTGTTTTCAGTAAAAATTTCAAAAACGTCTTAAATTAGGATGCTTTTTTTGATGAGCAAAACGACCCAAGAAAATAAGTCTAGTTTATAGACCAAAAATTTCAAATTTAAGTGATTTTGTGCATAAAACAAGCAAAAAAATCTGCCAATGGGGTTAGCAAAAAATCTTGAACATTTTTTTTAACACTAAATTCAAGAAAAATTCAAGAAAAAATTGCTTACCCCATTGGCAGATTTTTTGTTACCCATTATGCACAAAATCACTTAAATTTGATATTTTTTGTATTAATCGTTTTGCTCATTAAGAAAAAGCATCTTAATTTTTAGATATTTTTACTGAAAACAAGACAAAAAATAATAAGATTTTTTTTCTTGAAACCCCTTTTTTGCAGTGCACGTACATATATGTGACTCTGTGTGTAAAGATACACTGATAATGTATTGCATTTTGTAAAATTCAGATTGGAAAATTCAGATTGGAAAATTCAGATTGGACAAGCCTTGCTTTAGTTAGGCTAATGGGGGCAAAACATTGTATAAGTATACTGTACTCTATATGCTGCCTGGGATTCAAATGCATAACCTTGGCATTGCTTGTGCCACGGTGAGCCACACTACAATAAAAAATTCATTGCAAGGTCTTTAAACTATATTAGCGTCCATAAGTATTTCTCAAAATTACCCATAATGCCTTATGGAAAGGGCAGGGCTCAGTCAGCTTTAACCACTGGTTCTGATTATTTCTGTAACAATAAAACCAGAAACTATTTTAATGTAAAAACAAAAACGATCTTAAAATAATACCAAGTTATAGTGATAAACATAACGTTAACGTGGACCAGAAGGCTTTGATATCTAGGAGGCAACCGCACTCAGAATTAATGTGATAATAAAAATAGATGTGGTGAGGTCTCCTAATGAACCACCGAATGGTTTTACCATATTTTGGGCGAGTGGAAAAATACCCTTTTTCGAAAATCATAGCACGCGTGATCCATGCGTAATTACATCCAGTGTGTTGAAGGACAGACTGAAGTGAAAAAGAAATTGAGAGTATGACTCTTTCCTTAAAAACAAATGCAATATACAGAAGACAGATGAGTGCGTGCTTTGGAGAGTCATGCTCGTCTGTTCTCGCGTAGACTTCATCTCGTGTTGTCGTTAAATTTTGATAACACACGTGCATCACAAATCTGTAAAATCATTTAAGTGTTGTGGAAATCCGTTGGCCCAGAGTGGGTGTCAATGCACACCTCATGCTGTCCACCGTCTAAAGGCTTTCCAGGCTTATGGGATTAAAGTTTATGAGATCTGTAATTCCTTATAACCCTCAAACATGTCATGTTTAGACTAATGCAGGGGTGTCATTCAAGGCATAGTATGATGTCAGAATACCTCGTGTGATTGAGAAAACAGATTCGGTTCAGAGAGTCAGTGAGCGCATGACTGCATGTTTGTTAGCTTTTCGTTGAGGTTGCGTTTTTTTACTGTAAGGCCAGATCTATACTTTACGCAACTATGGAAAGTCAGACATAAATGTTTTACCAAAGCATTCCTAAGTGGGTGGTCCCATTGTGCGCAGTTTTTCGAGTTATTGTCTGGGGGGACAACAGTTACCTTTCATTCGTGTAAGTAGCTTTAAACAAGTTGACAGTTTACCCAACTTGCCCAACAAGATTTGCTTCAAAATGAAGTTGTTTTACCATTTCAGTTGAATTCCTCGTTGATGAATGAATTGATGATGACACACAAAATGTCATCGAGTGAATGTGTGTGAATGATTGTGTATATCAGTGAACAGGACAGGGAGGTTCTTATCTCAGGATTAGAGTTCAGGAAGGAGACAGTTTTGAGTAGAAAGTCCTTCCTCAGTGTGTCTCCTCCATTTATCACAGGGATAAGACTCCGCAGCTACATCCATCCCACTAAATCCACTCATCCAAATAGTAAAGGCATCCAGCCATGAATTCCACAGCAAAGTGGACTGGGGTCATTCTGTGATAGGGCCGAGTACACATGCCTGCAGGACTCCACCTCGGATTGCCCTAAATTTAGTTAGTTGAGCAGCAAACCAGAACACAAGAGAAGTTCTGCTATCATGATATGATATGAGCCACTCAAGGGTGAAATTCAAGAACAGTTTCCAGGCAAACGGTAGATCTTAACTCACCCCATCAAACACAAATATACGAACCGAGTGGGGTTCTTGAACGTCTCTTCTGTAAACTCTTAAACACTTTCACCCCTCGTTCCTCTTGTTTTATGAGTCTATGTGATAGATGCTTTTAGTAGACCTCAGGGACTGGTGGTTGTCTGGATACTGGCAGCCCGCAGTTTGTGGCTTTCAGTGGGAACGGCAGGGGTCCATGGAGCTCCCCTGCTAGCTATTAACAGGGGTATCATTTCACAGATTGGGGGATAACTCTAAAAATACCACAACTCAGGGGGTGAGAGTGGCCTGCAGGGCTTTATTTAAGTAGAGAAAGGAAACTTGACGCATGGAGGTCCGAACTCCGGCAAGATCGACTCTGATTTATTATATGAACCAGCTAAGACGCTTTCCTTCTATTTGTTGTCAAACACAGGTGAGTATACAAAGGATGTTCCCAGTGTGAGGTCACACACAGATGAAACAGGTAAAAAGATTAATTAATAGCTGTATGTCTTAATTGAATGCTGGGTTGTCATCAAATATCGGAATATTCATGATTTAGTGCAGGGGTGGGGAACCCTGGTCCTGGAGGGCCACTGTCCTGCAGAGTTTAGGTCCAACCCTAATTAAACACACCTGAAAAATCAAATTAAAGTCTTCAGGATTACTTGGAAATGAAATTCAGGTGTGTTTGATTAGGGTTGGAACTAAACTCTGCAGGACAGTGGCCCTCCAGGACCCAGGCACCCCACTCCTGATTTAGTGGGTTATTGCTTATAAAGGCGAAATGATTAAAGTTTCAGTCACTTAAGTAAACTTGGTGACTCAAGCCAATAGTGATTTCGAGGACCCGTACTCTGTTAGATAAATGCAAGCAAAAAAATTCACACATTATGATATTTAACTCTTTCCCCACCATTGACGAGATATCTCGTCAATCAAGAGAAAACGCTTCCCCGCCAATGACAAGTTTTTCCGTCTTTCCGCAATACCGCTATTATCCACTGGGTGCGCCCTTCCGCAACTTTTTAAACCCGGAAGTATTGCCCTATGGCAAGCTGCTGCATGTCCGTGTCTGTTTTAAAGATCGCTCTGAATGGGAACTCTATGAAAAGTCCGTCAAAAAAATTGAATTATCTCTGCTTTTTGCTCAAAATGTGGTGTTTTTGCAGAAACCTACCCATATTACAAAAGAACTACTGAAGGTAGGATGAAACGGGTTTTTTTGTTTGAAAGCAGAGGGTCTGTTCTTTCATTTGGTATATTGTATGTTTATATATTTGAAGAAGAACATTTTCTGGAAGACATTAAACTTTTGTGAAAATCATGAAAAACGCTGGCGCTTGCTGGCAACTTTTTTTAAAAACGCTGGCGGTGAAAGAGTTAAAAAACACATGGCTAACTAAAGGATAGTGAGTGAAATGCAGCAATATCTTTACAGTAAATGTATAAATGAGCTCACGTTGGATCTTCCAAGGCTACTTTGGTTTCCTCCAGTCCTTGAGCCTGTTTTAACCAGGGAAGCTTGGCCTCTATAGGTTGGGTCTCTAAGAAAGCAACAACAAACAAACAATGTATCTACATTAAAGGGTTAATTCACATCAAA
Source organism: Paramisgurnus dabryanus (assembly GCF_030506205.2). Classification (NCBI taxonomy): domain Eukaryota; kingdom Metazoa; phylum Chordata; class Actinopteri; order Cypriniformes; family Cobitidae; genus Paramisgurnus; species Paramisgurnus dabryanus. Next base: position 5,911,947 of record NC_133338.1, on the reverse strand, counting down.
CATATATTATAATTCTTTTGACCCCCGGTAATTGTAAACCCACATTTTTCTAAATAATACAAGTTTTCGAGAGCGTTGCCACTGCTCTGTTTCATACAACGAAAGAGAATGGGGACTGCAGGTATACGTTTATAATAGTTTTCAAATCATTGTCGCTTGGGGTTAGGGTTAGATTTGGGGTTTGTGTTAGGATTTACTTTTATGTTAGGATGTACTTGTATAAATTGGTTTCTACACGTCTTTCTTCCTTATCTAAAACTATTCTCACCTGGAGTTGGGGTAAGGATATTTAAAGGTGACATAGAATGATTGAACGGAGTATTTATCCTTGTTCTGTGATGTAACATGTAGACAAAAATTGTTTTGTTTCGGTCTGTAATGCCTTAGAAGCTTCCTAAAAACCTCTCTCAGATAGCTCTATTAGGGTGGGGGATTTTAAACAAGTGGTTTTGCACCTATGTGGCTCCCCCTACTGGCTTAACCTGCAATCTCATTACTGATTGGCTGACTTTGCTGCCACTCAAAAAATGTAGCCAATTATTTTAAAGTGGAGGGGCAGTGAGATGCCTGTGATGTCATAAGCATCAGTTTTTCAGATTGGAACGTTTTCTGGCTGACATTTCTAAAAGAGGAATTTCTATGAGACTGAGATGTTTAGCATGTCTAGCACTTTTTGTATGTTTGTGAATGTGGGTAGACTACCATTATTCAACAAAGACAAGGTAAAAATGGTTTTTCTCTGTCCCCTTTAAAAAGTGATTGTAACCCTAACCCCAAACAACAATGGGAAGAAAATAAAAAAAACAATGAGAAAACAATACATAAAATGACACGAGAAATCCGTGGGAGTGACACGGAAAAGACATCCGTGGTCCCGTCACGGAACAAAGCTGAATTCCGTGACATGGTCACGGATAAAGTGATCAAATTTTCTGTGACTATAACACTGATTTCCGTGAGATCAGGTTGGTCAAACTGGTTGACCAGATAAACTTCACTTTGGCCTGACTAGGGAATCCATAAGCATAACCTAAAACAGCTAAGGCCAGCTAGGCTAGATTGGTAGTGAATACGAACTTTAGGCTTTTTAATAACTCTCTGTATATGGTACATAATATACCATTTAGGTAAAGATATTTACCTTTGGGGTGCTAATATGCCCCAGTGACAGCTTTTGTGCATTCATTTCCGAGTGTACATCCAAACTCTGCAAGTGTTTGTGCAATTCATGAACTAACATCAATGTATTCTGGGGTAAGACACTTAACCTCACGTTACTCCAATGTGAAACCTGTTATTTGTCTTGTAAACTGCTTATAAAAGTGTCAAATAAAAAAACGGCAGGACGATAAACTTGCCAAAAGCATAAAGTCAGCCACTAGATCATTGCTGAGGCACATTTGAATTTCACCAGATAATCTTCTTGTTAAGAACAAATGTATTGTCATCGGCGAGTCATATTTCTTACAGAAGGTTAAAGAGCCATTTTTAACTTTCTCAAACCAAACACAGTTAATAAATCTAAACATAAATCTTCATGTGACAACCAAATATTTACGCAAGCAACCATGTATTGATGTGGAAGGGGATTAGCACAGCTGTCTGTGACTTAAGAGCGGCTGTAAACTCTGCTCGAGGTTTGGCTCTTCAGGCTGGGTTTTTGGGGTTTCTGGGTTTCTCTGATGGCAGGAGTGCTTATGGTTGGTTGGAGGGAAGGTCACAATTAAATAGCAGAGGAGGGAGCCATTTTTATTTAGCCCACAGAGTTTTTATAAAGCTTGGGTTAATGTGTGGATTTGATTGATTTGAGTTGAATGACTGCTGAACAAAAACATTCAATGCAAAAAAATGACTTTTGTCTGGTTTTCAGTAGAAATCTCAAAAAAATTCTTAAATCAAGATGCATTTTCTTAATGGGAAACATGACCTAAGAAAATAAGTACAATTTTTAGACAAAAAGTCTAAAATTTAAGTTTATTTGTGATTAAAACAAGCAAAAAAAATCTGCCAATGGAATAAGAAATGGAAAGTTTCGTTGCAAAACGAGATAACTCCGTTTTTAACATTTTTGTTAAAACATGTTTAGTATTATGTTATCAAGTTATTATTTTGTGTTTATGGTGCTATACTTGGCTGTATTTTTTAAGTTATGAAGGTTTAAATCAAAACAAACCAACTGCACTGCAAAAAATGATTTTCAAGAAAAAAAATTCTTAGTATTTTTGTCTTGTTTTCAGTAAAAATATCTAAAAATTCTTAAATTAAGATGCTTTTTCTTACTGACTTCTTTTTGGTCTAAAAACTAGACTTATTTTCTTGCATTGTTTTGCTCATCAAGAAAAATCATCTTAATTTAAGGATTTTTTAGATATTTTTTACCTAAAACAAGACAAAAGTACTAAGATTTTGTTTCTTGAAAATCATATTTTGCAATGTGCAGTTGAATTGATATGAATTGGAATACACAAACATAAAAAACAAGATTTATGAAAAAGTACAACAAAAAAAGTTTCTCTTTTTGCAACAAAATAATTTTTCTTGAATTTACTAAATACAAGAAAAATTCAGCAAAAAATGTCTTATCACTGCAAAAAAAATATTTTCAAGAAAAAAATTCTTAGTATTTTTGTCTTGTTTTCAGTAAAAATATAAAAAATTCTTAAATTAAGATGCTTTTTCTGGATGAGCAAAACGACCTGAGAAATAATAAAAATATCAAATTTAAGTGATTTTGTGCATAAAACAAGCAAAGAAAATCTGCCAATGGGGTAGGCAAAAAATCTTGAACATTTTTCTTAAACACTAAATTCAAGAAAAATCAAATCACTTAAATTTGATATTTTTGGTTTAAAAACTAAACGTATTTTCTTGGGTCGTTTGGCTTATCAAGAAAAAGCATCTTAATTTAAGAATTTTTTGATATTTTTACTGAAAACAAGACAAAAATACTACGATTTTTTTTCTTGAAAATAATAATAAAAATAATTTTTTTCTTGTATTAAGAATTTTTTTGTATTAAGAAATCATTTTTTTGCAGTGCAATTGGTTTGTTTTGATTTAAAAATTCATAACTTAAAAAATACAGCTAAGTAGAATTTTTTCCTGGAAAATCATTTTTGCTGTGATTCCATTGGCAGATTTTTTTGCTTGTTTTAGCACAAATTTGCTTAAATTTGACATTTTTTGTCTAAAAACTAGACTTATTTTCTTAGGTCATTTGCTCATCAAGAAAATACATCTTGATTTAAGAATTTTTAGATATTTCTACTGAAAACAAGACAAAAATACAAAGTAAGAAAGTCAGTTTCTGTGATGTTGTTTCAAACCCACAGTTAATATATTTTGGATTGTTGCATTTCTTTTCCATATTCTGTGACAGCAGCTTAAATTGTCCATGGCTGTCAATTTCATAGAGGACAAAAAGTGCCATAAAATAGTTATTTGTGTCTCATGAACTGACATGAGGGTAAGTAAAGAATGACAGAATGGTTATTTTTGGTAAATTATAAAACATGTGTGAGTAGGGTTCGGTTTTAGGCTTAAGTGTCAGGCTTTGCAGACGACGAAAACCACCTGTAATGTGAAAAAAATGAAGTATGACTTAACTCACGTGTGCTGTCTCTCAAATAAAGAAAGTTTGACTTATAAACGCACATGATTATGTTTTGCATGACTTGGCATCAAAAGTACTTTCCTGTGTACGCACGCAAATCTCTTTTTTCTCTTATAACAACCTTTTGTGCAAGGCAAACATTAAGTTGTGACAGGATCACAATACATTTAACTTCAATGTGTGCAAAGCTTTGATGGCCAAAAGAAAAACTTTAACCATTTCAACAAGACACACAAACACACACACACCTCTAAAGCACAGTTTGTCTGAAAATAAAAATGTCTAAAAAGGTTTTTCACAGCGATGCCATAGAAAAAACATTTTTGGTTCCTCAAAGAACCCTTCAGTCAACTGAAATTTTTTTTTTTTTGATACCTTTTTATAATCTAAAGAACACTTTTTCAAAGTTTTTAAAAGGGTTTATCCGATGTTAAAGGTGCTTTATGGAACCATTCAGCCAAAAAAGATTCCTCTATGGCATCGTAAAGCACCTTTGTATTTAAGAGTGATATTTTAATAAATGCTCTACAGTATTTTAAATGTTACATTCATCAAACTCTTTTTTTTCTGGCACAACCCCTTTCTCAATCATGCTATGTAAGCACCAATGTTGACTGAGATGTTCCACTAACAGTCTTTGTGATAAATAAACAGACACGTGTGCTACTGTACATCACAGATTACGGCAAATGTCATGATTCAATCGATATACTTTTGAAATTTGAAATGCGTACCTTGTCGAATTAACATTTTCGTGCATTAAAACTTTTCTGTACTTCATAGTTATAAACTCCAGAGAGAACGGTGGGTGCAGCATATCGTCCTTTGAACCACCTTTGGTACTGCTTTTGAAATTTCACAATAAATAAATGTTATTTTCTGTTATGATTTCATTTTAACAGTACATTATTTTAATACACTGCAAAAATTACTTTCTTAGTATTTTTGTCTTGTTTTTAGTAAAAATATCTAAAAATAATTAAATGAAGATGCTTTTCTTGATGAGCAAAACGACCCAAGAAAATAAGTCTAGTTTTTAGAGCAAAAATATCAAATTTAATTGATTTTGCGCATAAAACAAGCAAAAAAAATCTGCCAATGGGGTAAGCAAAAACATCTTGAACATTTTTCTGAAATACTAAATTCAAGAAAAATTCAAGAAAAATTAGCTTACCCCATTGGCAGATTTTTTTGCTTGTTTTAATCACTAATTTACTTAATTTTGATATTTTTGGTCTAAAAACTAGACTTATTTTCTTGAATCGTTATGCTCATCAAGAAAAAGCATCTTACTTTAAGAATTTTTAGATATTTTTACTGAAAACAAGACAAAAACACTAAGAATTTTTTTTCTTGAAAATCATTTTTTGCAGTGCAGTTGGTTTGTTTTGATTTAAACCTTCATAACTTAAAAAATACAGCTAAGCAGCACCATAAACACAAAATAATAACATGATAACATAATAATAAATATGTTTTAACAAAAATGTTAAAAACGGAGTTATCTCGTTTTGCAACGAAACTTTTCATTTCTTATTCCATTGGCAGATTTTTTGCTTGTTTTAAGCACAAATAAACTTAAATGTTTTGTCAAAAAAAATTACTTATTTTCTTAGTTCATGTTTCCCATTAAGAAAAATACTAAGAATTTTTTTCTTGAAAATAATTTTTTGCAGTGTACACAAAAAATATCAAATTTAACCGAATTTAAACCAAGCAAAAAAAAAATCTGCCAATGGGTTAAGAAAAAATATCTTGAAATAAATCTTATTTTTTTTAAACTCATATTTCAAGACAACTTTTCTTACTACATTGGCAGATTTTTTTGCTTGTTTTAAGCACAAATTCGCTTACATTCTATATTTTTTGTCTAAAAACTAGACTTATTTTCTTAGGTCATTTTGCTCATCAAGAAAAAGCATCTTGATTTAAGAATTTTTAGATATTTTACTGAAAACAAGACAAAAATACTATGTAAGAAACTAATTTTTTGCAGTGAAAATCATTTTGGGTAGGTTTAGGGGTGCGACTGTATTACACTGAAAAAATTATTTCCAAGAAAAAATATCTTAGTATTTTTGTCTTGTTTTCAGTAAAAATATCTAAAAATGCTTAAATGCTTTTTCTTGATGAGCAAAACGAAACAAGAAAATAAGTCTAGTTTTTAGACCAAAAATATCAAACTTAAGAAGTGATTTTGTGCATAAAAAAAGCAAAAATTAGATATTTTGGGTCTAAAAACTAGACTAATTTTCTTGGGTTGTTAATTGCTCATCAAGAAAAAGCATCTTAATTAAAAAAAAAAATAGATATTTTTACTAAAAACAAGACAAAAAAAACTAAGAAGATTTTTTCTTAAAAATCATTTTTTGCAGTGTATTAGCGACTCATAATATCCTTAAAATGCTATATTGTTACCAAAACAATTTCCCTACACTTTTCTAACTATTACGTTGCAAAATATAAAATGAATACATTACTTACACTGTAAAAAAATTCCGTAGAAATTGCAGCTGAGTTGCCGGTAATTTACCGTAGATTTACATTTATGTTTTTTTCTGACAACATTTTGTTCAAAGTTAAATGAAAATTAAACATTTACAAGTCTTTATCTTTACAGAGTAAAACTAAAAAACAGCATCAAGCCGAACATTCTGGGAAACAAAATCTGGACCAAAAAACAGAAAAAGGTTGATGATGATTTCTGGTTCCCAGAATGCTTTGCATGAGGCTGTTATTGTATAGTTTTATTCTGTAAAGATAAAGACTTGTTAATATTTGAAATTTATTTAACTTTGAACAAACTCTTGCCAGTAAATAACATAAATGTAAATCTACGGTAAATTACCGGCAACCCAGCTGCAATAACATTGAAATTTCTACAGATTTTTTTTACAGTGTATTTTTCAAATTTCTGTATTAAAACAGCAATCTTTATGGTACTGTATGTAGCTGTAAAAACGTAATAATGCTATGATTTAATTATGCAAATATGTCCAAATTGTATGCTTCAGTATCTATTCAAACGTATAAAAAAAGTATGTTTTATGTTCTTGAAAGTTACATATTAATACCACATATTAACAGTGAGACCTGGCTGTACAGAGTTACAAAATCAACATGGACACTGTATTTCAGATCATTCAGAAACTTTGGATGAGAAATGTTTGAGGTCTTAATTTAAAATTCTGATTTCAGCATCTGGGTTAAAAAAAATAAACCACCAATGAAAGATTAAAGACATTTCATATGTGATTATTCTTTTATATGGCACTGACAGACTAACAAAGAGCGAAAAAGATATTGAAAAAGAATAAAAATGACAAAAACAACAGAGATCTGACACACACACAGAGAGAGAGAGAGAGATCTCAGGTGTGTATTAAGTAGACAGAATCGGTTCTCAAACACACCGCGCCTGACTCTCAATGAGCTCAGGGTGTCATTCTGCACTTATAGATAATTTCATATTCAAAGCACACACCACTTTCCTCACTGACAGCTGTAGGCACTCACTGTTCCCATGCCAAGATCACTTTGGCTCTGTTCAACAACCCAGTCGGCTGCTGCACAGTTTACTACCTGCCCAAGTACGCTATCGTCTAAAGCAGCATGCGACCTCATAAGTGACTGTTTGAAGTGCTCTACATACTGTGTGTGCAATACAAACTGTGCACTTAATAGTTAAAAGCGTTGGTCAAATTCTAACCTTGTAGCCAGAGTAACCTTGATGGATAAGGCAATCCCATAATGCATTACAATAAGCTCAGATAAAAAATAAGGGCTTTTAAGAAGTCAAGAGAAGCACCAATTACCTGCATATTTAATACTGATACTAAACATCATTTTATGCCAAGCCTCCTTATATCTCCCGAATAGATTTTTTTTTTAATTCCAAGCACAAACACACAACATGCATACAAAGCCTTAAATACATCTTTAATACAGGTACATATGATCCTGGACCACAAAACTTTAACTCAGCCTTTTTTTTGTTAAATTTGCACGCAAGCATTTTTTGTGATTTTTAAAATGCCTTCCATGAAAAACATTTTCTTAAAATATATAAAACGTACAAATATATCAACAATAAAACTTTTCATCCTATTTATAATTTTTCTATAAACTCTTAAATATGGGTATTTTTCTTCAAAAATACAAAGTTTTTAGCAAAAAGCTGAAATAAATGCATTTTTGTGAAGAAATTTTGTTAGAGATCAGGGCCCGGTTCCCATAAATTTTCTTATCCCAAAGTAGTTCTTAATCTATTCCTTAAAGGAATAGTCTACTCATTTTCAATATTAAACTATGTTATTACCTTAACTAAGAAGAGTTGATACATCCCTCTATCATCTGTGTGCGTGCACGTAAGCGCTGGGTCGCGCTGCGACACTTCGATAGCATTTAGCTTAGCCCCATTCATTCAATGGTACCACTCAGAGATAAAGTTAGAAGTGACCAAACACATCAACGTTTTTCCTATTTAAGACGAGTAGTTATACGAGCAAGTTTGGTGGTACAAAATAAAACGTAGCGCTTTTCTAAGCGGATTTAATAGAGGAACTATATTGCATGGCGGAACAGCACTTTTGGGAGTGCTGATAATTTCTATAGCTAGACATTAAAACAGATCCCTGCGTCCTCACACTTTAATGCCTTTAAAGTAATAAGCTGCGTGTACCTCTTGGTTTGTGACAGGCGATGGGTACCAGGCAGTCCTCTTTGATATGGGGTTTGTGGTGAGGGTTGCACCCACCAGCATGTTGTCCCCTATGATCCACACACAGCACAACTCTGTACCGCAAACCTGGGCCGCAGGTAACCGTGCACTGTAGAGGACACATAAAAATGCATACATTATTTACATCAATTCCCAATGGGTGAAATCAAATCCCACCATACAATTTGATATTCTCTGCGCTCTGGAATATGTCAGATTCGAGAAATGAAACAGATTACAAACAGTATTTCAACCGTGTCCTCCCAACACAACGTCTATGACAGATTGCTTACAGTAGATCTGTCAATCCCACAATTCATTGCAATGAGTAAAAAAACTTTAATATGTCAAATAGGGTCAAACATACAACTTTGATTCTAAAAATGTAATATATTTTCCATTTATTGGTAATATTTTGGTTTTTGTAAAAAATTGGCATGGTAACTGTTAACCTACTGTTGCACTATGCGGAGAACAGAGGGACAGCTCCGTATGCAACAAAGGAAAAAGTTGACTAAAGATCACCTGAGACCACTCCATTGCCATCCACTGTGGACAGTCAAACAAGTTGCAGTCCTGTTTGCTGATTGGTCGTGGTGAATGCGTGCATTTCCACTCCTCAACCTGTACGATCTGACCGTTGACGTCTTCCTCTACGCACACTACACTTCTCTCCTGAGTCCCACCTCCGCAAGATCCTGAACATGACGTCCATGGGTTCTGCTCCCACCTATATCATATGAATAGTCAAAAAAAATATTTTGCAAAAAAATGCATATTTTTAAGTGAGGAACAATGTGGTTATTGAACAACATTTCAGTACATTTTAATAATTTTTTCACAATATATTTGATATTCCCATTCAAAAAAATGTCAGGTGGTATAACCAATCATTGTCTATTTGCCAAAGAAGTTTTAATGCGCTCCCTGTGTCATGCCGATTGTTTGTTTATTTGATAGTGACATTAAAAATTATAATCCTGAAAATAGTTGGAAAGTGTAAAACAACTTTACGATAAAACTTACATTTGAGAACTATAAATTTAAGAACAATACATTTAAAAAAAGTATAACAACAATTACAAGCAACCTTAGCTTGTATTTAGTCAAACTAAAATTATTAGCTAAATTATTCGTTTACTAAATTATTTACCTTAATGTTTTTATTTCTTAAGGGCATTCATAGCAGTTGCACCATTGGACTTTTTGGTTGCACCACCTGACCTCTGCAATGAATAGACATTTAACAGACTTCTATTTGGATGCTGGTAAAGCTTTTACCTGTGATATCAAATTTCGTAAAAATACCTTTTTAACGTGTTTAATAAAATAAATTTTTTTTTCTAGTTTTCCATTGGTTGTACCATATCATCTGACACTAAAAGTGTACCAGCCTACCCATTATATTAAAGTGCCTATTTTTTCAGTATTTGAAAGAAATCTACAAATGTTTCATTTAGCCATAAAGACCACCTGGAGTTCCCTTTCAGTCGGTCACTACGACGTCACGTCGTGACCGACGAATTGGGAACTCGCTTAGAGAGACCAATCTGCTTCGAATACTACTAAAACGCCAATGAACTTGGCATTGAGATATTTGCATAATGCTGGCGCCGCCCCGCCAGGTGCGTATATAAGCAGCAGGTGCAAATAAGGAAATTAGCTTTTTATCGCTTCGAAAGCCGGCAGTATCTGCTACTGAGAAGCTACTCTACTCTGGTGGGATTCGATTGCTGAAGTTGGTTGGACTAGCAGTACCACAGCGGACGCTTCGCTTAATTCCACGACTCTACATCTTTATTTTGTTTTGAGTTTAGTGTGTGCGTTGCCTTCCTGTGCGCTCATCAACTAAGCATCTGAGTGAATTTCCCTAAAAGAGTGATACGAGAGAGCTTTGTGCCTTGTTAAAGGCAGCCACTCTCTCGTATATCCGGACATCAGCGTCCTTTTCAGGATGGCTTTTCGTCCGTGCGATCTTGGGTGCGGCAAATACATGGGTCCGAAGGACGGTCACGAGCGTTGTCTTTCGTGTTTGGGCATCGAGCACGCAGAGGCAGCGTTCGCTGGGGGTAAGTGTTCTCACTGCGAGAACATGTCCCTTGTGGATTTGCGCAGACGGTTGTCTTTCCTCCGGGAAAAACGCAACCCTCGTCATGCGAGTGCTGAACGCCGCCACGGTGCGGCTGTGAAGCTCTCAAAAGACGACCTGCGCATCACTGTGCTGAGCCGAGCGGGGGATTCGTCCTCAGGCTCTCAGCCTCCTCATCCACAGCCGGTTGATGTGCCGATGGAGACTTCAGCGTCGTGTTCTACGATGTCTCTAGAATCCATCGTGCCGCCCTCCGGGTCCACCGACGCCGCAGCATCCGAGGGTGGGCCTCCTCCCCCTGACGTGGACCCCGACGCCCTTCCTCCCTCTGGTCGGGTTGGGACGCCGGAGTTCGATCCAGAGATGGTGGCCGTGCTCGCTCGAGCGGCGGAGACCGTAGGGTTAGAGTGGGTTCCCCCCCCTCAGCCCGAACCGTCCCGCCTGGATGATTGGTTCTTTGGAGCTGCCCGGGTTTCACAACCCTCTCCACCGGTGCCTTTCTTCCCCGAGGTGCACGAGGAGCTGACTAGAACCTGGAAGTCGCCGTTTTCCATGAGATTACGGCCGTTTCAGCCCTCCCCCCTCACCTCCCTCACCAGCGGAGCCGCTAAGGGTTATACGGGGATCCCTCCCGTGGAGCGTGCTGTCGCGATGCAGCTGTGTCCGGCACACGCTCCCTCTTGGAAGGACCGCCCAACCCTCCCCTCTCGTGCCTGCAGACAGTCCTCCGGTTTAACGGGCGCTGCCCACCAGGCATGTGGAGAGGCGGCCTCAGCCCTGCACGCAATGGCGTTGCTGCAGGTTCACCAAGCCAAAGCCTTGAGGGATCTGCACGAGGGAGGACACGACTCGCCTGTCCTTTCGGAGCTCCGGGCTGCCACTGACCTGGCTCTTCGCGCTACGAAGGTGACAGCGCAGGCGATTGGTCGTGCCATGTCCACGATGGTGGTCCAGGAACGCCACTTATGGCTATGTCTGGCTGACATGTCGGAAGCGGACAAGAACAAGTTCTTGGACGCTCCAGTGTCACAGGCTGGCCTCTTCGGTGAGTCGGTGGAGTCTTTTGCCCAGCAGTTCTCCGCCGCCCAGAAGCAGACAGAGGCGATCGCACAGATCATGCCCCGGCGCAAGCGACCTGCATCTCGCCCTCCAGCGCCGGCGGGCCCGTCTGCTCCTCGCCGAGGGCGCCCTGCGGCGGCTGCCTCCGCCCCCCCCCCCACTAGAACATCTTCCAGGCCACGGAGGGGGAACAGCCGTCGACAGCCCGCCCCGCCCGCCCCACCCGCTTCCCGTGGTAAACGGAAGACGAAGCGGCCCTGAGACGGGCGACCTGGATTTGGATGGGATCACTCTACGGGAGACGGTGATGGCATCGCTCCCTCCACCGGTAGAGGGCCGGGTGGAGAATCTTTGGTTTCCTTTTGTTTCTGTTCCGCCGGCTTCTCAGCCGGCACCCACAAAACCACAAAAAGAGTGCATTCCTATTCCTTCTCCAGGTCTTCAGAGGATCGAGCGAGATGTGAGCGGGCATTCACATGCTCTTCCTCCCTCTCCTCTATCGCCAGCGGGTGTTCTGAGGAGTTCCAGCTCTCCGCTGAGGAGACGGGACCACCAGCACCCTCCTCGGAGTCTGTGCTCTCCGCTGAGGAGACCAGACGACCGTCACCCTCAGCGGGCTCAGGTCAGTGTCACACACACACATACTGTAGATACTTATGCTGTCTCAGCAGACGTACCGGCAGTACCACCTGTCCCGCTCAGCCGCCCCACCGCGGGTACCCCGACAGTGCCGTTAATTCCCCTCGTACGGTCCCTGGGGGCGTGGCTTCAGCTTCCCAGCCCGTCTCGTTGGGTTTTACGCACTGTTCGCCTCGGTTACGAAATTCCGGCACACACCCAAATTCTCGGGCATTCGTTTCACCACGGTGAAAGCGTCCGATGCACACGTACTGCGTGCAGAGGTCGAAGTCCTGTTGGCGAAGGACGCGATCGAGCCGGTCCCTCCAACCGAGATGAGATCGGGCTTCTACAGCCCGTATTTTATAGTACCCAAAAAAGGCGGCGGGTTGCGACCGATCTTGGATTTGCGCGTTCTGAACAAATCTCTGCAGAAGAGGTCCTTCAGGATGATAACACCGAAGCAAATATTCAATTCAATTCGCCCCCAAGATTGGTTTGCGGCAATAGACCTGAAAGACGCGTACTTTCATGTGTCCATAATCCCTCGTCACAGACCGTTTCTCCGGTTTGCGTTCGAGGGACGGGCATACCAGTACAAAGTTTTACCGTTCGGGCTATCCCTCTCTCCCCGTGTGTTCACGAAAGTAGTGGAGGCGGCGTTAAAACCCCTCAGAGAGAGCGGCGTTCGCATATTGGCTTACCTCGACGATTGGCTTATAATAGCGCATTCTCGACGGACGCTGTGCGAGCACAGAGATTTAACGCTTCGGCATCTCGCCCGTTTGGGTCTTCGGGTCAACTGGGAAGAGCAAACTCTGCCCCACGCAGAGGATCTCTTTTCTCGGGATGGAACTGGACTCGATCGATTTATCGGCGCGTTTGACAGAAGAGCGCGTCCAGTCAATTCTGACTTGCCTCGGTTCATTCCGAGGGAAGAATGCGGTCCCGCTGAAACAATTTCAGAAGCTCCTGGGGCATATGGCTGCAGCAGCGGCCGTGACACCGCTCGGACTGCTCCATATGAGACCGCTTCAGCGTTGGCTTCACGATCGAGTCCCGAGGAGAGCGTGGCGCGCCGGCATCCATCGTGTAACCATTACACCTGCGTGTGGCCTAACATTCCCCCCGTGGTCGGACCCCGCGTTTCTCAGGTCCGGTGTGTCCATGAGACAGATCGCTCAGCATGCTGTTGTACACACAGATGCGTCCGACACGGGCTGGGGTGCCACGTACGACGAGCTTACGGCTTCAGGGGTGTGGACAGCACCCCAGTTGCACTGGCATATCAATTGCCGAGAGTTGTGGGCAGTATATCTGGGACTCGTACGCTTCGCTACGGAGCTGCGAGGGAAGGATGTACTAGTACGCACCGACAACACTGCGACCGTTGCGTATATCAACCGTCAAGGCGGTTTGCGCTCCCGTCACCTGTCGCATCTCGCTCGTCATCTCCTCCTTTGGAGTCAGAAGCATCTGAGGTCCCTTCGTGCCATTCACATTCCGGGCTCGCTCAATACAGCAGCGGACGCGCTTTCTCGAGCTGCGCGCCCCGGCGAATGGCGACTCCACCCCCAGACGGTCCAGCTAATTTGGAAGAAGTTCGGTCGTGCGCAGATAGATCTGTTTGCGTCGCCGGACGATACCCACTGTCGCCTGTTTTATTCACTAACCGAGGGCAGCCTCGGCGTAGACGCATTGGCACACAGCTGGCCTCGGGGGATGCGCAAATACGCATTCCCCCCAGTGAGCTTAATCGCACAGACACTGTGCAAGGTCAGGCAGGACGAGGAAAACCTTTTACTGATCGCCCCATATTGGACGAGCAAGAATTGGTTTCCAGAGTTAATGCTCCTCGCGACAGCCCCTCCCTGGCGGATTCCCCTGAGGAAGGACCTTCTTTCTCAAGGAGGGGGCACATTATGGCACCCGCGCCCCGACCTGTGGGATCTCCATGTGTGGTCGTTGAGCGCGCGCAAGGTTTAAGTGATTTACCACAAGCGGTATCTAACACAATCAACGCGGCACGAGCTCCGTCTACGAGACGGGCTTACGCGTTTAAATGGAACCTTTTCGTCACCTGGTGCTCTTCGCAACGCGAGGACCCCAGAGAATGCCCTATTAACACCGTGCTTTTATATCTTCAACATAGGTTAGACGGTAGGCTGTCACCCTCCACCATTAAAGTTGATATCGCTGCTATTTCTGCTCATCACTCACTTATTAACGGCAGAACAGTTGGCCAGCATGAGTTGGTTGTTAGATTTCTAAGAGGCGCTCGTAGGCTAAACCCCTCGCGCCCTCCTTCTATTCCTCCTTGGGACCTGTCCATGGTGCTGAAAGCCCTTCAGGCCCCCCCGTTCGAGCCTTTGCAGTCTGTGAGTCTGAAGCTTTTATCAATGAAAGCTCTGACCCTGCTAGCATTGGCCTCAATGAAGAGAGTAGGGGATTTACATGCATTCTCTGTTGACGACTCGTGCCTTCAGTTTGGTCCTGATGCCTCAAGCGTAACATTGAGGCCCAGACCAGGCTACGTGCCCAAAGTTCCCACGACTCCTTTCAGAGACCAAGTGGTGAGCTTGCAAGCGCTGCCTCCGGAGGACGCAGACCCAACCGTGGCTTTGTTGTGCCCCGTACGCGCACTGCGACTCTACGTGGATCGCACGCAAAGCCTCAGGACCTCAGACCAGCTCTTTGTTTGTTATGGTGGCCAGCAGAAAGGGAAAGCTGTCACTAAGCAGAGGATGTCTCATTGGATAGTTGATACTATCGCCCTGGCTTATAATCTTCAGGGTATTCCTTGCCCCTTTAATTTGAGAGCGCACTCCACACGGAGCGTTGCCTCATCTTGGGCTCTAGCTCGTGGTTCCTCGCTAACAGACATCTGTAGAGCTGCTGGTTGGGCGACACCTAATACGTTCATTAGATTTTACAGTGTTCGTATTGAGCCTGTATCCTCTCGTGTTCTTTCCTCACCAGGGGGAGCACGGAGAACAGTCTCACAGGTCGGCTTGCAGCCTCCATCTGATGCTTCATAACTGTGTCAGTATGGAAGGCCTTCAGAACAAAAATGCGTAATGGTTTGAATTGTTCTTCCTCCGCTGCCTTGGCAGCCTTTGTTGCGGAGCATTGGCTGTCAGCCTTCACTAGCTGCATCCTCGCGAACCTACGTGTTGGCTCGGGCTCCACATTGTGTCCCACCGGGTTCCTTTGTGAGTATTTTTCCGTGGGGTTAATCCTACTAGCCCACGTTTCCCTTAGCAGAGCACTGCTTTGCTTACACAGCCACGGCTGTCATTTTACCTCAACTACGGTTGACTTTCGCCCACCATTAACCCTTAAGACGGGTGGTGGCTTCCGCAGCGTTCCTATCCCGCTCAGGTAGGGCGCTTCCCAGTCGCTGGCACTTCTGTGGGGTTAAAGGAACATCTAGTGCCCGGCCTTCTGCCTTAAAACCTAATTCTCCTTATCCTTAAGTGGAACCGGAGGGCTTTACGCAGACACTGGAAGAGGTCAGCCCCTAGTGGCGTTTTGGTAGGGATTCCCAATTCGTCGGTCACGACGTGACGTCGTAGTGACCGACTGAAAGGGAACGTCTCGGTTACGGATGTAACCCTCGTTCCCTGAAGGAGGGAACGGAGACGTCACGTCCCGTCGCCACAGGTGCTGCCACCTGCTGTTACGGCCGGTCACACTTTCCGGCTTTCTCAGCGAAAAAGAAGCTAATTTCCTTATTTGCACCTGCTGCTTATATACGCACCTGGCGGGGCGGCGCCAGCATTATGCAAATATCTCAATGCCAAGTTCATTGGCGTTTTAGTAGTATTCGAAGCAGATTGGTCTCTCTAAGCGAGTTCCCAATTCGTCGGTCACGACGTGACGTCTCCGTTCCCTCCTTCAGGGAACGAGGGTTACATCCGTAACCGAGACGTTCCCTGGATGATGTGATATCATGTTTACTGTTTATACTTGTTAACTTCTTAATGAAGGGCCCACGATTGTGGTTATACTAACTAGACATTTGGGTTTTTCAATTATCCCCACATCCCAACAACTACTGATCTTCACAAAATTTGTTTATAGGAAAAGTTTCAAACATAAAATAATCCCAAAGTATCTTATTTGGAATTTTTAACAATTTAAACACCATTTTAACAGTTGACTTCAACTGGTATTTGTACGAATAGTTGCACCACCTGCCAAGTTTCAAATACCAAAGCAATAATTAGTATTTATTATTAAAAAATGTATTTAAACTAAATAGGTTTTATAAAATAAAGTGGCACATGTCATAAATGTATCAAAGTTTTTTTCATAGTACATAACGCCCATGGACACAAAAATATGCATGTCACGTCTTTTACCCATATACATTTATAATTTCCCGACAATTACTGATAAAACTATTTTAAGAAGACAAAAAAGACATTGTGGTTGAAAAAGGAAATAAACTTACAAACTTTTGTGTTTGGTTACCAAACTTTTTCGGTCCCCCCAAAAAACTTTTTTTTTTGCGCTTGCTCACAATTTTTGCGGGGTTTTTTGCATTCTGCTAAGAATATTTCGCATTTTTCTGCAAAACCTGTTTGGAGTCATCGTTTCGCATGTAGAGCTAAATATTCTTAAAGAAACAGAAAAGTTTTGTAAATGCAAAAAAAAAAAAAAACGTTGCAAGGAAACGTTTTTGTGCAAACGAATGCAAAAATCTGAAAATGATCAAATAGCTTTGGAATATATTTTTTTCACCTATCTCTCATTTATTTCCACCATGATCCTTTAGCGGCTCCATAAATGATCTTAAAGTCAAACCGACTTACATCACATCCATCCCTTTCATTTTATCAGCATATCTTGAGAATCAAACCCATGTTAGTGTATGTACATGAGATTCAGACTGCAAAAAATATTTTCAAGAAAAACATTTCTTAGTATTTTTGTCTTGTTTTCAGTAAAAATATCTAAAAATACTTAAATTAAGATGCCTTTTCTTGATGAGCAAAACGACCCAAAAAATAAGTCTCGTTTTTAGACCAAAAATATCAAATTTACGTGATTTTGTTCCAAAAAAAACAAGCAAAAAAAATTGCCAATGGGGTAAGCAAATATTTCTTGACTTTTTGTTGAATTTAGTGTTTAAGAAAAATTTGCAGATTTTTTTGCTTGTTTTATGCACAAAATCACTTAAATTTAATATTTTTGGTCTAAAGCTAGACTTATTTTCTTGGGTCATTTTGCTCATCAAGAAAAAGCATCTTAATTTAAGAATTTTTAGATATTTTAACTGAAAACAAGACAAAAATACTAAGAATTGTTTTTCTTGAAAATCATTTTTTTGCCGTACATAATGTTTATACTGAGCTCCATCATACAAACATTGTCATGTTTTCCTGTAAATCAACTGTTTAGGTGTGACACATCTACAGTTATGTGGCTAAGGTCATGGGTTTGATTCGTAAGAGATGCACAGGTATAATAAAATGTAATACAGTAAGTCAGTTTGTGTAAAAATATCTGCCAAATGCGTAATGGTAAATGTGTACAGCTGCATGTAAGTTAACCAGTTCAGATCTCAATTGCCAGAACTGTCCCGCTTGCGTTGTCATGAACTGTATATAAAACAGTCATGTCACAATCACTCAGTGTTTCTGTCAGCCTCTGGCTGGCACGCGACTAGTTTCTGTGCGGTTTGCAGGAATTTTGGCTTGTATGTCGAGCGCATGCATCGTGATTCGCTCATAACGTGCTTTGTGAACGTAAAGCAGTCTGGTGCAAGTTCACTTTCATTTCGTTCCAAATACATTACAGGTTATACAGTGATATACAAAACAAATTTCACTGGCAGAGGCACTTTCATCTTTCACAAAAACACAAGAGACGTTAATGGAATCATTAAGAAACCACAATGGTTTTACGGTAGTGTGTTGTATAAATGAGTGCACACCGTGGCAGAGGCTGGAAATGGTCATAGGGCATCACTTCTTTAAATCCATCACTGCGGAGAAATAAACACCATTAGTCCTTTAAGCAATTACAACACTGTGTAAATATTGACACCATGAAGTCATGCAATGGAAGTCATCTGTGTCGCGTAGATGAGTGAAACAGAACCAGCCTTTCCAGACAGGGATCCATGTTGCATTCCTTGAGTTTGGGTTTGGGTTTGCTGTTCTCGGGGTAGCTGTGGCAGAACTGCTCCCCGACCGTTTTGTTGTAACGAATGTCGATGCAATCGGCCGAATTTAGCTGATAACCTTCATGGGTGAGACAAAGGATGGTGGTATAAGCCATAAAAATAATGGTGAAACAGTTTCATTGTATTACTATATATATATATATATATATATATATATATATATATATATATATATATATATATAAACATGATCCTCTCAGGACTTGTCACCGAGATGCAAAATTTTAAGGTGGCAATTTTACAAACTTTGCAATATAGCAATTGCTTTAGTTTGTATTGCCCTGAATAGATGCTTGCAAACAAAATCTTCATGAGGAGGTAACTATAGCAACAGCAGATTTTTCATGCGCTTCCTATTAGCATCCATATCAGATGGTACATTGCAAAAAAATTATTACTGTCATTATTTATTCTTTAATTACACATTTACATATCTCAAGTTTATATGAACAATACTTCAAAACTGTTTATGCTTGGTTATGCTTGGTGCTAAAGATCAAAAACACAATTTGAGAAGTAAAAACACAATATTTTAACCTGGAGTCCAAAACTTCATAGAGACTTGTATATACTCACAAGCTATCTAAATCAAAGCTGGGATGTTTAACCCATGGCTGGGGGAAATATGGACAACGCCTAGCGAACGCCCGGTTTGGACTACACTGCAAAAAATTTATACACACTGCAAAAAATGATTTTCAAGAAAAAAATTCTTAACAAAATAATTCTTTTTTTACTCTCAAAAAAGTATTTTTGTCTTGTTTTCAGTAAATATATCTAAAGATTCTTAAATTAAGATGCTTTTTCTTGATGATCAAAACGAAAATAGAAAATAAGTCTAGTTTTTAGACATAAAATATAAAATTTAAGTGATTTGTGCATAAAACAAGCAAAAATATCTGCCAATGGGGTAAGCAAAAAAATCTTTACTTTAACATGATTTTTTGCTTGTTTTATTCACAAAATCACTTACATTTGATATTTTCTATCTAAAAACTAGACTTATTTTCTTGGGTGGTTTTGCTCATCAAGAAAAAGCATCTTAATTTAAGAATTTTTAGATATTTTTACTGAAAAAAAGACAAAAATACTAAGAAATAGTTTTCTTGAAAATCATTTTTTGCAGTGCAGTCCGCTACTTCCTGCTTTAATGACGTCTGTAGAACAGTTTTTGACTAAACTCCGCCCACAGGAATACGTCAGTCACCAGCTTTGCTCTGCTAAGCTAAGCTGCTATCGAATCGCAACACACTAAACAAGCTACACAATCAGAACTCGATACGTATTTCTGAAGGAGGGACTTCATAGAACAAGGAAGACATCAGCCTGTTTTGAGGACAGTGAAAACAGCGCTATACAGATAAGTAAATTGTGTGAAAATACCCTGTTTTTTACACATGAAACATGAACACGTTATATTACGCACTGTAAACACAATCAAAGCTTCAAAACACAGAAAGAACGGGACCTTTAATGGTTGGGTTTGTTCATATTTTACCCAACCATGGGTTAAAACAATCCAGCATTTTTTTGAATGAAGTGTAAGTCTTACCCCCTCCACAGGTCACAGAGCAGGGAAAGAAGTCTGTCTCTCTCCACTGGTAGCGAATGGGCTGGTAAAACATAAACTGCAAAACTGTGTCTTTAGGGCCAGCGTACTTCACCTGAGAAGAGTCGAAAACCACTTATTATCTGTCTGATCCATACTCTGAGGTTTAAAACTCTAATAACACACACTGTTTCTGCTCATCTCGTGTTAATATTGAGTACCTGTAGAGTAGTATTACATCCTTCATATCTCAAAAGAGTCACGAGCAAGCAACACACACAAAACATTATCCCACTATCTATGGATAACTAATGATCCAATTCTTGTTCATGTTGTTTACATTATATCGTCATTGTCCAATGAAAACCACGTATGTCCATTTTGCCGATTTTGAGATTTTTAGACCGATTGAATGTCCAGGTTCATTTCCGTATACAGTATGTTTCACATATCTAAATGGCCAATGAAAAGTTGTGAAATCATGTCATCTGATTTTCACGTATATTAATTTGGTGTCAAAGCTGCCAATCACGCCGCGTATCTCCCGCCCTGTGGAAGCATCTCGCCGAAACATGCAAGAAACATTTAATACATTTGTAATTAATATTAAATAAACTAAGCGTATTTAATAAACTAAGACGTAGGCTATTTAATAAACTGAGCGTATTCATCTGTCAATATGAAACGCAACTTCGCCATTCTTAATAATGATCGGAGGAACGCGTATCGACCACCGTTACTGTAAAATATGCACATATGTCCATTTAAACTCAATTTTGGTCAAATGTGGATTATATCATTACACTGGCAAGAATATGGTTACATGTAAAGATGCCGTACCAAGTATGACAACGCTACATTCAACTGCTTTTGAAATACGGCGTTTTTTTCACTTCCTGAAAGTAACCGTTT
Source organism: Paramisgurnus dabryanus (assembly GCF_030506205.2). NCBI lineage: Eukaryota > Metazoa > Chordata > Actinopteri > Cypriniformes > Cobitidae > Paramisgurnus > Paramisgurnus dabryanus. Next base: position 5,891,194 of record NC_133338.1, on the reverse strand, counting down.
TAGACATACGATAGTTTCATCGGGCAGCGGCGATATGCACTTACGTGCAGTGTTGGGGGTAACGCATTACAAGTTACGTGCATTACGTAATAATATTACTTTTCTGAAGTAACGAGTTAAGTAACGCATTACTTTTTAAATATACACATAAATATTTTAGATACTTTAAAAAAAGTAATGCTAGTTACTTTTTTAGTTTAATTTATTCCATAAAAAAAAAATCTGAAATAAACTTAACGTAGTCACATTATGCACTCCAGACAACCTGATCTCACAAAGTTCCGTGGGATAGTCACGGAATTTTGTGGTCATTTTTCCGTGGCATTCTCACGGATCTCCGCATTTTTCCGTGGCCCTGCTACGGACTGTCTTTTTCCGTGGCATTCTCACGGATTGGTTACTCAACTGCTTTTTCCTATTTTCAAACCATTTTCGCTTCGGTTTAGGGTTAGATTTGGTGTTTGCGTTAGTATGTCACTTTAACTATTGGTTTATACTATTTTTTCTGATTTATATTTTTATATTTTCTAAACTTTAAACAATTGTCGCCTGGCGTTGGGGTTAGTGTTGGGTTTGGGTAGGGATGTCATTTCATGTAAATCTAACCCTAAACTGAAGCGAAAATGGTAAGAAAATAGGACAAAACAGTTGAGTAACCAATCCGTGAGAATGCCACGGAAAAAGACAGTCCGTAGCAGGGCCACGGAAAAATGCGGAGATCCGTGAGAATGCCACGGAAAAATGAGCACAAAATTCCGTGACTATGCCACGGAAATTCGTGAGATCAGGTTGCTCCAGAAATACTCTGTCACACGCTCAACTGCTTTTTTCAGACTTTGCATTTGTTGGACTACAACTCTTAAACTCTTAAAATATAATAGCATTACCCCCCCCCCACACTATTTTTAATGGCAGCATTCATACACTCATAAAAAATAGCTGGGTTATTTTCAACCCAGCGTTGGGGAAAAAAGAGACAAAACCAACCTGTTGGATTGTAATTTAACCTATGCTAGGTTGTTTAAACGTAAAATGCTGGGTTGTTTTAACCCATTGCCGGGTCATTATGTAGGTTAATTTAACCCAACAACTGAGTTTGTCCCTTTTTGACCCAACGCTGGGTTGAAAGTAACGTAAAACAAAAAGAAACTTTCTCGGAAAAAGTTATTTTGAAAATCTTGATGATTTTGACATGCATAATAAGCACCAAATTTACTCACAGGGCAACAGCCCAGATCCAAAATCATGAGTCAAAGTCAACACGTTTGTTGCTTACATATTGATCCGGGCTGGGTTTCCTGATAACGTTGTCTCTTAGCGCGCTACGAAGACTCTTAAGTTAAACCTTAACTACAGGTATATCTTTTCTAGGCGTGTTTCCCAAACTGTACATTAGCGGGATTCTTTAAGGTATACTTTCTTTATATATAAACATACAATATACCAAATGAAAGAACAGACCCTCTGCTTTCAAACAAAAAAAAACCGTTTCATCCTACCTTTAGTGGTTCTTTTGCAATCAGCTTTTGAATATGGGTAGGTTTCTGCAAAAACACCACATTTTGAGCAAAAAGCAGAGATAATTCCATTTTTGTGACGGACTTTTCATAGAGATCCCATTCAGAGCGATCTTTAAAACAGACACGGACATGCAGCAGCTTGCCATAGGGCAATACTTCCGGGTTTAAAAAGTTGCGGAAGACGGAAAATCTCGTCATTAGCGGGGAAGCGTTTTCTCTTAATTGACGAGATATCTCGCTAAAGCTAATATTTACATTATAGCGATGACCTTTCTCTCAGACCAATCAGTGATCTACAGTGTTTTCGCGTCACGTTTGGTATCAGCTCGGGTCGCTTGGAACCCCAACCGAGGTGGTACAAAAAAAAGTATTGGGTACTACGTACTGCACCCAATGGAAAAGCTCCCAAAAGTAAGCTGACCCGACCCAAACTAAACCAAACCGTGGGGTACTATGCAATGGAAAAGTGCCATAAGAGTGCTCCAGACCAACCTTCCGAACGAATGACTTACAGAAGGGATACGTAACTAAGAACATTTCGGGAAACACGTATTAACGATAAGGTACAGCTTAAGGTACAACTTAAGAAAGACGTAGAGCTAAGAAGTTTTTGGGGAACCCAGCTCTGATCAATCACGGCAAAGCCATGGTGTCAGCGCTAATAATGCTTCTTCATGTTGCAAGCTCACGAGAGAAATGCCGATCATAAATCAACATTCTGCTGTTTACAACTAAAATGCTTCTTTCTCTGTGGCTTTAAACTAACCATCAAGTTCCAGAGTTAGCATGAAACTTTCAGATTTATGACATGACCGTAAAAAAAATTAAGAGACCACTTCTAGATTATTTTCAGTTTTTCTAAATGTACTATTTATAAGTTTGTGTTTAAGTAAAATTATCTAATTTGTTTCATTCTGCAACATAAAATAATGTTTTTATTTGCATTTATTTATTTATATTTATTCAACAGACACTAATAACTATTTATAGAAATTTGTGCGAGTGACACGAAAAAGCCACTTCTTGCTCAAGGCATGAAAAAAACCTACATTTCGTGCTATGGACACAAATAAATTAATATTTTTTTAGTATAATAGGACTTTCCATGATATCAGTCTGAGATAGATAGATAGATAGATAGATAGATAGATAGATAGATAGATAGATAGATAGATAGATAGATAGATAGATAGATAGATAGATAGATAGATAGATAGATAGATAGATAGATAGATAGATAGATAGATAGATAGATAGATAGATAGATAGATAACCATCATTAGCTTTCCATCACCCACCTTAATGGTAATGTCGGCAGACAGCGGCCCATGGCATCTGAGGGTTTGTCTCTCCGCTCCTCTCTGGTACTCAATGGTGTTGTTACCCAGAATGTGAGAGCCAACAGAGCTGAAAACAATCTCTTCTCTCCGGCTGTTTGGTGCGTGGGCTTCAATAACTGAAATATGACATTTACTCATTAAAATTTCACATGTTCCATGAACAGGATTTTAATAAATAACAACGACTATGTTAGTGAAATGTCATGGTGTGATTTTTGGCTTTTTGACACACATTTTTATGAAGTAATAGAATAAAAAGTCATATTAAGAAATTTGAACCTACATAATTCATATGAGCACCACAGCTTAATAAACCTGACGACGTGCACTAACGTCTACACTTTAACATTATTAGGTGTCTTGTTATTCCTTTATTTTTTTATATTATACTGTTTACTATACTATTTTTACATTAATGAAATGAATTTGCAGTTATTTGTGGTAAATCTATTCAGAGTTCTCCATCAGTACTGATGCACCTGCAGCAAAACCGTCATCACAGTCGACAGATTGGTAAACAGATATTTGAACCTTTGGTAGGTGAAGTTAAGAGTGAAAAGTTTTCAATAAACCAAAACGTTTTAAATTACTGTATCATTTTAATCAATAAACTCAGAAATGATTAATTTGGAAATACATTCCATTAAAAAGCCAAATGAATTGCGAATAGTGTTTCACATTAACTCAAAAAAGGTTTCAATCAACGCAAAAACAAATTCCTTGTATTATTGGCATGGGAACCAAGATCCCTCAACCAAACATGAAGATCTTAACTCGATCTTTCAATCTGTAACTTACCACATCACTGAAGAAACAACACACAAGAGGTTTGTTTGCCTAAACCAATGTTAACTGAAACTGACTGCCAAATTTGATCAGAAGTCGGCCGCAAGAAGAAAAGAACGAGTGGAAAATAAACCTTCTGGTGAACTGTTTAGAAAAGACGACGTAATGATATTCGGCTGTCGCTTGATGTCCTTGCACTTTAACCAGTTGTTTGATTTCTTCTCACCGCTAACACATGTGTTGCTCTATTTACACAAAAGATCCACCGGTATTCCCAAGACAGTCCGTCAGTCTGAAACCAATGGAAGATATTTATTTATCTCCAAATTTGTCAAAATCAAGTCAAATAGTGAATGCGATTTTATATTTTAAGACTTACATTTAACAACTAAGTGGCAATTAGACTGGATTTAAACTGCAGATCTTGACGACCCTCTTACATAGTCCTTTAACTCTTTCTCATTTTTAAAAAAGTTGCCAGCTAGCGCCAGCATTTTTCATGATTTTCACAAAAGATTAATGCCTTCCAAAAAGTTTCTTCTTTAAATATATGAACATACAATATATCAAATGAAAAAACAGACCATCTGCTTAAACATATAAAGTTTCATCCTACCTTCATCAGTTCTCTTTTTATCACCTCGCAAATATTTCTTCAAAAATACAAAATGTTTAACAAAAAGCTAGGATGTTTGTTAGAGATAAAATTCAGAAATGACAATCACACTGCAAAAAATTATTTTCAACAAAAAAAATTCTTTGTATTTTTGTTTTGTTTTCAGTAAAAATATATAATATATAAAAAACATTTCTTGAATTTTTCTTGAATTTAGTGTTTTTTGATTTAAGATTTTTTGCTTACCCCATTGGCAGATTATTTTTGTTTGTTATATGCACAAAATCACTTAAATGTGATATTTTTGGTCTTAAAAACTAGACTTATTTTCTTGTGTCATTTTCCTTATCAAGAAAAAGCATCTTAATTTAAGAATTTTTAGATGTTTTTTACTGAAAACAAGACAAAAATACTAAGATTTTTTTCTTGAAAACCAATTTTTGCAGTGCAGTTGTTACTGATTTTGAATCTATGGATGCTTTAATGTTTTATAAGTTGGGTAAGAGCATCACCTAGTGTATAATAGCGGAAATTTGGATTGACGTAAAAACTTGTCATTGGCAGGGAAGTGCTTTCTCTTAATTGACGAGATAACTGGTCAATGGCAAGCACTGCAAAAAAATTATGTAAAAAAAATAATTCTTAGTATTTTTGTCTTGTTTTCAGTAAAAATATCTTGAAAATGTTAAAATCACTTAAAACTAAAATCACTTAAATGTGATATTTTTGGTCTAAAAACTAAACTTATTTTCTTGTGTCATTTTCCTTATCAAGAAAAAGCATCTTAATTTAAGAATTTTTAGATGTTTTTTACTGAAAACAAGACAAAAATACTAAGATTATTTTTCTTGAAAATCAATTTTTGCAGTGCAGTTGTTACTGATTTTGAATCTATGGATGCTTTAATGTTTTATAAGTTGGGTAAGAGCATCACCTAGTGTATAATAGCGGAAATTTGGATTGACGTAAAAACTTGTCATTGGCAGGGAAGTGCTTTCTCTTAATTGACGGGATAACTGGTCAATGGCAAGCACTGCAAAAAAATTATGTAAAAAAAATAATTCTTAGTATTTTTGTCTTGTTTTCAGTAAAAATATCTTGAAAATGTTAAAATCACTTAAAACTAAAATCACTTAAATTTGATATTTTTGGTCTAAAAACTAGGCTTATTTTCTTGGGTAATTTTGCTCATCAAGAAAAAGCATCTTAATGTAATAATTTTTTGATATTTTTCCTGAAAACAAGACAAAAATAATAAGAATTTTTTTCTTGAAAATAATTTTTTGCAGCGAGGAAAGAGTTAAAAGTGACTCGTATCCGATATCTGCATTTACACTAAACACTTGACAAAACAATTCAAGGTAGACATACTGACCCTGAACAGCTTAAACCACAGAGGAAGTAAAACGTCACATGTTGCAATAGACAGACAAAATGATTACACAACATTTAAATACAATATTATACCACTTTATTACTGTAACAAGACATGAAAGTCACTACTTCAGTAATGGGCGATTTACATTTTGCATATAAATCCGCACGGAAAATGCGACCATGCCACTTTCCTCCTTTCCAATGTGCTTCCCGGTGCACATTCTGAAAAGTTGAATGCGGCGGCGTGTAGTTGCGGCGCCGACATGCCTGGAAAAAAGAGCGTGTTGCACTGCTCTGTATTTGAGCACGTTCGCAGCGCATCTACTTTCAAAATAACGTATTTGTGCGCAATAGATGCAAAAAAATTTTCACATATGCAAAGCCATCGTCCTTCGGTGTGCTGCTCAGAAGAGTCATGTGATTGCGTGTGAGTTGACATCATTTGCCAACGTCCATTTTTCAATGACATATGACATGTCGTGACACGGGAATATCTGATCTGTCCGCTGCAGACACGAATGCATGTATCCGATTCATTACAATTTATTTCCACATATGAATGAGGCCTAAAAACCAATCTGAAAATATCGGAATCTTTGCGCTTTTTCCTGTTTACATATCCAATTACGTGCTACATAAAAAAATTATAAAACAAACATGCAGTGTAAATGCAGCCTTGTTGCGATATTACAAAAGAGCTATTCATGACTAAAATATCTCAATGCATGAATCCCTCAGAGACTCGGTCTGAAAGGAAATGTAATTACACAGATCTATGAGGTATCAGATAATATTGCGTCTTTTCCCCCGAGTTCATGAACTAAACCATCAGATATAGGTTTCCTCCTCTTGGTTATTTTCTCCTACTAGTTATTTTCTGTATTGCGGACATTTTTCAGATACATTACAGGATAGTATATTAAGGATTGTTGCTTAAAGAAATCAAACCCTTTTCATGAAACATCCAAAAAAGGAACTTATGCCCTGCTTAACTACTAAATGCCCTTCAGTTTTAACAGGCATCTAGTTCGCAACCAGCAAGGTACTCTATAAGAGCTATGAAAATAAAGCCGGAAAGGTTACAGGAATTAGATATTGCTGCGCATTGAGAGTGGGAATCAAAGGATTCCTGAGGTATGCGAGTGTGCATACGTACGTCTGTCGGATGTGGATCGGCTCACTGGGATTTGAGTCCGCTATGGAACTAAGGTAGATTTCTGGCCGCGTCTCCATAGTGCCGGGCTCAGAGCCACCGCAAATTATCCTGCATGAACACTTCATTCTTCTGTTTCTATCCCAGAGTTCCCTTAAACCTCCGAGCATATTCCAGTCCCGCTCAGGTAATAGGAAATCTCTTTTTTCGAGCTTTCAAATAAGATACAGATATGAAATCCATATGTATTGCCACAGTGAGGCGACTTTGTTAAATACAGTTTGACTTTGTCACTGTGGTGTGTAAAGTTTAGACTGTATATTTGACTCATTTGAAAATATTGCACCATTTACCATCACAAATTTTAAATTTAGCCAATACAACAATAACAAAAATCAACAGTACGTCAACTTATTCAATATCACAATAATGCAAAAAAAACTTTCTTTATGCAATATTTTTTCACTTTGATTTGGAGGTGATGTTAACCAGGGCTTTGCAAAACTCAAACTTAAAATATTGGATATATATAATAAATACCGTATCCGGATCTAGGCATGGACATAGGTGGGCTAAGCCCACCCAAACGTCTGTCTTGCCCACCCAATCAGAATTTAGTCAAAGACATCATTCATATTTTATTTAAAAGCAATCCGAGGCTGGCTATGTTAAGGGTTTAAGGAAGGGCTGTAGACGGTCCTAACCAATCAACACCAAAAAATGTCAGTATTTTCTGTTTTTATTGGCTGAAAGCAACATCACTCACGGCTCATGAGGTGGGTAGCCTCTGTCTGAAACGGAGAATCTGACTGACGCGACACGAGATTGAAAAGCAGAATTACGTGCAATATGAAGCTTTTAGCCTGTTGTTTCCGATGATCCGGAAAAAAAATCAATTTTCCACAGCTCCCGCTTCAGAAAAAAATCTGTCTCTCTCTCATTTCCCCCAAATCACGTTACAGGACTTTAATTTAAATGCACCGTCCCAGTCATTTGAGTCCATCTAGCAGACATTTAATGATTAATTGTCGGTTCGCTTCTCAGGTTAAAGGGTTTGGGCAAAAATGCAACCAATATGAATAAAATGCCCCCCGAATTCAAGACCAAAAAATTTTATGAATGTCATGATCAAAATGAAAAAATAAGCTTGAAAATGAGCGTATGACTCATGTGTTTAAGGAAGCCTCCCTCACTCATTTTAAAATGATGGCAAAATGATACAAATGGTAAAGCGGTTACTGTTATGTTATCGGTAGAATATCTCATGGCTGTGAAAAGCTCTAAGCCAATCAGATTTGAGAACCAGAAAGAACTGTTGTATATTTATTTATTTAAACCACGGGCCTGTTGAATGCTTTATTCTGATTGGCTGAGAAATGTTCCATGGATGTTAATTATTTTTCTGTAAACCGCTCTTGTATTTTTTTTAAAAATAATTTAACCCTTTGCGTTATGCCGGATTACCACCTTGGGTGTGCAATATTATTGAATAATTAAACGGCCCGTCGTCAATTGTTCCTTACATATATATAAATTGCCCACCAGGGTATCTGCCAGCCCACCCTTGTATAGCTGGCAAGAAACGTCCCTGATAAATACTAATTATTAAAGGTTTCCTTTCCAGTCTTTGACTAAGCATATGCGTATGAACTTCCAGATTAAGCCAATACATCATCCGTGATCGTGATTCATTTCCATTTCGGCATTTAGCAGGCATTTCGAGGCAAGGATTTGATTAAATCTCACCACTTTAACCAAAGGATTAATATGCATAATCTCACCAATCACATCTGGACCTTTGGCTGTAATTCGGAGTCCTCTGCTTCCCATCGGCACTTCAAACACTGTCTTCACGGCTGCAGAAGAACAGACACATATCAGGATTGCATCGCTTCCATTTGGGATCATTATAGGTGTAGTCATACAATTATATAAAAATGACACATCTCGATTCTCTATACAAAGTGGAAAGTGCCTGGCTGACAACCAAAATGTGCAGTGTACAACTCACAGTGCCATGCATCTGACTCTCCATTTCCAGTGTGACTAATGCACCGGAGGAAATTAGGATTTCTCCTGACTCTCCTACTTGATTCATCGTCTGATCAGATAATCAAAATGATGAGAAATTATGAGAAACGCAAACATTTCATTTCCTATGATGACTGCTCTCTTGTTAAAGTGCATGTAACATAAAAGTGCCTGTAAACACACGCAAGTACATGGACATACTTCAGACAGTCAGTACACTTGAGAATAAGTGAGTTGCAAACACACGCACTACAACTCTGACACGCTTAATGTGTTCGTCTGTCCTCTATAATAAACATCTGTGGTTTCCCAGTGTACTGCTGAGGGGAAAAAGCCCACAAATTTCCAGTTCGGTAAACAGAAAACCACTACAAAGAAAAGACTGAGTGTTTTTATGCTTAGATAGTGTTCCTGTAACTCATGTGGTTCTTGTAGCTCACCTCTGAAATGTTTTATTCTTCATAGTTACAGTTTATCCAATCCTTACTGTTTAAAAAAAAAATAGATTGTATTCATTGACCCCTACCAGTATCTGTTCGTGTTCTTATTATTATTCTGCTTCCCCCAAAGAAATCTATGGCAGGCCATAGAAAGTCCTAATATTGCTTGGTGCATAAGCAAGCGCCAAACAAGCGCCAAACAACTCCAGAGCACCAAAATATATACTTTTGGAAAACAAGCCCCGAAAGTGCTGGAATTTATGACTAAATGAAATCAAGTTTCAGAGACCAGTCAATTACAAACAGAAGAAATACTCGAACAATGCTGCGTTTCAAAATAACCAATAAAAACACATAGGACGTAATTGCCTTCTGAGTAAAAAATAACCCAACCGTGCAAGTGTGACTTTAATTTGGTTTATTACAATGGAGAATAGTCCGGTGTGGATAAATGTTCCACCAAAACACATTAACCCATAAGCAAAATTAAAATCATAAATACAATCACACATATAAAACGATAAAATGCATCTGTGTTCCTGTCTCTCAGAGGTGCAGAAATGAGCCAGGGCAGAGAGAAAAAATTTACTTTAAGAGCCAGAAACTTGTTAGCAACTTTTTAATAACAACATATCCGGAATGCTGACTGTCATCCAGGCGGGACTAAAATCCTTTGGGGAATGACCTATCCGATCATCATACTTACATCTGGAGACCTCATGAAAGCTCTGTGACTTATGCTGCGTACACACCAAACACAAAGCACTTTGTTACTTGCTTGTGGGATTTCACTTCGTGTCATGCAAATGTTTCACTTGAGTTGAATATTTTCAACTTGCGGGGAATATGCGTTTGAGGCGAGTAGCTTGTTTTTGTGGCTGCTCAATCCGCACCACCCCAAGTTTGCGCATATTCACGTTTATACATTGACTTTGATTCTACTTACGCAAATCGTTGAATTCATGTTTGGTGTGTACGTCCCATTATGCTGCGTTCACACTGCCAACGACTAATGCCGAGTTCAGACTGCACAAATTTAGTCCTGATTTTGACTTGCCAACAGGTTTTGAGAAATTGCAGACAAATCGATGCTTGTGCACGCGAGTGAACTATCAAAGACGTGATCTGAGAGAATCGCAGACGAGTCGCCGACACCTGTGAGATATCATGATGGCATGCTAGATATCTGAACCTGTCGGCTATTCAAAATCATGCCGTGTTAAATGTGTTTTGACTGAAAATAACATCGGCTATGACCTACAGCTAATGAGAGAGCAACATACAGGACAGCTAGAAGTTCGGGGAGGAGTCTCCCCAACCATTTCCTCCTTCATAATCTTTATTTCTTTATTTGCTGCAAATGAGTCCACATGCTATTTGTATGGTAAGCTTCTTGCAGGCTACCATTTTTAATAATAAACCCAGTCTCACGTGATAACTCCGGTCTTGCACGCGTGACGTCGCATTTTTCCTTTACGTCACTTCTCGTGTGCGTTTGGTTGTGAGATGTAGTTTGCGGACTGGGACAAAGTTGTCGGCGATTCTTCCTATGGTAAAGTCATGCAGTGTGAAACCCCCTGTCGCCAATCCATCATGCAGTCTGAAAACAGCAGTGAAAAAAGGCTATTTCAGATGGTCACGCAGTGGGAAAACAGACTAGTTTGAAAATCATGCAGTTTGAACTCAGGATAAAACCGGCAGAGCAGCGCAATCTCGTTCATTTCAATGGAAGCTTAACAAAGTTAAGAAAAGTTAAACTTTATGCAAATGATGAGCAACCTTTGGGAACGACTAAGAATAGGAGTGAAGTTCACCTCATCCAACTTTCGTCATTTACGGAGAGGACGGTTACGGGTTACTCGTTTGTTTATAGTTGTTACTAGGGCAACCAGAATTAGGAACGTCTCCTAATTATCTCATCGAAATAGACGGGCGACACACAGCGACAAAAGTTTAAACACTGCACATCTAAGCACTGATTTTGGGAAGTAGTAGAGTAGGCACCAGAGCAATCCTGCCTAAAAAGATAAAACCAACAATGTACAGCAAATAAGCCGTAAATGTACATACGTATGCGTGTACCTACGTTCTTCAGGTGACAGGTGAGGCAGCGCCTGACCTCGGACCAGTCGGCAGGTGGAGCCGTTTCCAGCGCACACCCCACAATTGTCTTCTTTTGCGTTGCTTCCCAGCTGTCTGTCACAGCCAACTTCCTGTTGGAAATGGGAGAACGAAATGGTAGCAAGTTAAAAATTGAAAAAAAAATGAATGGCCACATGATGTATGTGAAGAACTTTATTTTAGATTAAAGTAATAGCTATAGTGATCCTTGTCCAGCATTTTCCTGATTTACTATGGAAAACAATATTTTGTGACCAGGCAACCAATTTCACAAGAGTACAAGCGATATTTCAGCCGTCCTCTGTAACAGAATAGAAACTGACAATAAAATGACTTTTGAGAAACTGGATTAAGAACTGGCCAGTGCACGACTCCAAACTGCCATGTTAAGGCTCTAACTAGCATTATAAAAATTTCATAGTATGAAATATGAAAAAGAATCGCTCATTTGTAACCATATTTCATTTTAAACTCCTTTCCAGCCTTAACCCATAAGGCTGTGCTAAGACTCTTCCATCTGCACCAGAAACACTGCCCAGTTTCAATTTTGAAATTCTGTTCCCACTAACAGGCCGATGGGATAAGCAGCCAGAGAAAGTCAACGGCACGACATCGCCCGGTAGCTCTGGTAAACAAGAACGAGTAAACAGACAAGCTTCATTTAAAGCAATTTTCCTAATACTCGCAGGGGCTGAGGTCAGATTAGGTGCTTTGTCACGCACGAAAAGTTTGATCAGCATTGGAGAATTCAGTCACGGTGGAGCACTGCACTGAATTTTGATGACTGGATTTGAGTTGCAGTGAGCCAAATGGAAAGCCACCCAAGAAACCGAGTTACTGAAAACAATATGAGAATTAAATTTACAGGAGACCAATTTTACCAATATGGCTTTCCTTTCTCCATGAAACACAGAATGTTGCATTTGGAGAATTTGCTATTTCCCATACAAAATGAGTAAATGGGCATGTCTCAAACAATGACAACAAACATTATAAAAGAAGTACAAGATCTGAAAATATGTAAACAACAGAATAAAATAGTAAGTAATTATTTATAAAATCTCTTTTGAATTCAGGATTCCTCGGAATAATTTTTTTTTTGGGGGGGTCCTGCTTTGTCATTCCACTTTTTACGAACTAAACTGGGGTGCGTTTCCCGAAAGCATCGTTAGCCAACTACTGTCGTAAGTTTCGTCGTTACTGACAAAGTTCAACGATTTGGTGTTTCCCGAAACCATAGTTCAAACGAACATTCGCAAGCTGCATCGCAAACTTATGTGGTTTGAACGACAGCTCTTCACCTGTCATTATAAGCATACGTTAATCATGCTTTTGGACAAAATAAGCAAAAAAACATGTAGTACAGTCTATATCCATCATTCTAAATATATTACAATTTTATTTTGCGTCTTTAAGTTTGTAAACAGAATTAAAGCGATGCATTTGAAAACTGCGCATGTGCACAGTCATACAAGCGTTAAGACCTTGGGGAATCCCTGGGAGCAGTGACGTTAGAGGGAACTTGCGCATGAATTGAATATCTTATCTTGAAATCACTCTTCAGATGCAATATATGTTATTTACAGCAAGAATCTGACATTAAATCGATTTGCACAGATTAATTAGTACTTTACCTCCCACGTGACATCATCAACTATGTTGTTTAACCAACATGGTTTAAACGACGAATGTGCGACAAAGGTCATGACAAGGTAGTTCGGTTCTCCAACTATGCATCGTACTATGTTGGTTCAGCAGCGAGTTACGTCGTTGTTTGGGAAACGCAACCCTGGAAAGTCAAATTGAAATTTAATTCCTGTCTTTCTGTTGATTCTGGATCTCTCTCTCTCTCTCTTTCAATATCAGACTTAAATCTGGCAGAATACTGGTGTCCTAAATATATCCCAAATCCCTACATGTGTAACATTTAAAAAGAGAGACAGTTTTCTGATGTTTATTGACATTATTTCATTATTTTACCATTTCTTTCGATTTTTGCAAGATTTTTACAGAAATGGGAGCTCCTCTGGTAGGAATATCCACAATGGAAACCTGTTGGCGTCAGCGCTGCCAAACAATAACACAAAGCTTTTGGAGAAGAGATAAAAAGCTGATTCTATTGTAGAAGCAGATGGTTTGCTGGAGACTACCCAGATATATTTTCTGGAAGAGAATCGGATAAAACTGTGAAGCTTATTCTCGTTGTGCTAATGTTAATGTAGTGGATGTAAGAGAAGGTCAAGAATTCTCCCTTAAAAATGTTGGGTTGCTTTGGCTTCACAAGAGTGTTTTTCACTTAGGGCCAGATTGAGTAAACAGGGCAAATTAGTGCGAGAGTGCAATTCCAAAAAAGCGCTGATGGGAGTGGTATTATCTGCGGCGGTAATTAGAGGTCTTCGCGGGTCCAAAGAAATGTACCCGACCCGAAATGACCCGAATCACTTTATACCCAAACCCAACGTGCATAAATAATAAAAAATGAAAAAAGACCTGACCCGAGACGAACCCGAGAAAATTAGACCCGAGTCCGACCCGAACTAGTATAATTTTTTTTTTACCCGACCGGACCCGAATGTTAACAGCACTGACGTGTTTGCATTCTGCAGACCCACACGCAGCTGTCATACAGAAAGAAACTCCGCTGTCCTCGCAACCAATTTGGCGAGCTGCTCCATTTGTTTTGCCTTGATATTTGACGACACCAAGGTAACCGCAAAAATTAACATTTAAAATAACGAAAATGTACCTACCGCCAGCCACACAATGTCGCAAGCACTCTTGGCGAAAAAGATTAGGGGTTTGAAAAAGACATTGACGCAAACACGCGAGAGAGGTCGGGTCTTCTCGGGTCCGTTCAGCAAAAACACATTAATTTTAAATTACCCGAGACCCGATACCGCTATTATTATACCCAACCCGTGTCCGAGGCGCATGTGAATCTTTTAGACCCAAACCCGATCGGTTCTCGGGTCGGACCTCGGGTTTTCGGATCTAAGTGGACCCGTGAAGACCTCTAGCGGTAAGATCTACTAAAAAGGCGCAAATTAAAAAACACAGGTGCAACAGCCGATTTCCATAATGACCAACGCAATCTACTAAGAGCAGCGCAAATTAGTTCAGGGTCACAAATAAGCAGAGATGATGCTCCTCAGGTGCGGGTGATCTAGTAACACCTGATGCGCATGAGTTCAGCACCACGGACATCTCAGCTGAAATTCAGGGGGTGAAATCACAGCTAACAATGCCATAGGACACTGATGGTAGGTTGATCCAAAATGAGCGGGTGCCTGCAGTCACCCGCGGTTACCTGCGGTTACGAGTCATCCAAAAATATTTGTAATGATATTTGGGTCGCAGTCGGTCAGGTCGTTTGAAATAAAGATGCCAATTAACTATTTTAAACAATTACTACTTTTAAAAAATGCGGGCCAGGGAGTGGGTCGGGTATAATATTTATTTGTCATTTTTTTGCGGTCCGAGTTGTGAGCAGGTTAGTTGAAAACGTCGGTCGGGTGCGGGATGTTTATAAATTGACTCGCGCATCACTGACCTGCTATTGTGTATAATTCTCCTAGCGGCTCCGATTTCATTTCCTCCAGCAAATAAAAAATAAAATGGCTTGGCAAAACAATATCTTTAAATAATAATTTCCTCTGGCATTCCAAATAAACTGTTACAAGTTAAAACAATCCTCTGCCTTGTACCAGGCGCTCTCTGATGTCTCTCTTATCAGCAACAACTGCAGCCATTTCCAGCGCAAAATTATTTAAGAATGATTTTTTTCTGCATTAATAATGGCGCAAATACCAGTCATACAACACACGCAAAGAATTATTTAAATAATCTCCTTCCATAAATTTTGCGTCTGAAAGGGAAACTCCTAGAAATGCATATGCAATAAAGTCATAATAAATGCATCTCCCAATGGGTTAAGTGTTCAAGAAAAAAGTTAACTTATTTTAAAGATTTTTTCTAACCCCATATTGGCAGATATTTTTGCTTGTTTTAAGCACAATTTTTGTCTAAAAGCTAGACTTATTTTCTTACACTGCAAAAAAATATTTTCAAGAAATTTTTTTTTTAGTATTTTTGTCTTGTTTTCAGTAAAAATATCAAAAACTTCTTAAATTAAGATGTTTTTTTGATGAGCAAAACGACCCAAGAAAATAAGTCTAGTTTTTAGACCAAAAATATCAAATTTTAGTGATTTTGTGGATTAAATAAGCAAAAAAATCTGCGAAAGGTGTAAGCAAAAAAATCTTTACACTAAATTCAAGAAAAAAATCAAGAAAAATGTGCTTACCCCATTTGCAGATTTTTTTGCTTGTTTTATGCACAAAATCACTTAAATATGATATTTTTGGTCTAAAAACTAGACTTATTTTCTTGGGTCGTTTTGCTCATCAAGAAAAAGCATCTTAATTTAAGAATTTTTTGATATTTTACTGAAAACAAGACAAAATACTAAGAAAATGTTTTCTTGAAAATCATGTTTTGCAGTGTAGGTGCTTTTGCTTATCAAGAACATACAACTTAATTAATTTTTTTTTAGATATTTGTACTTAAAACAAGACAAAAATACTAAATAAGCAAATCATTTTTTGCAGTGTGGGGGGACAGGGTTGTCCGAGGGTTGAGGGTTGTCCCCCCTAAAATTATCTTTAAAAACAAAGTTGTTCAGTAGTTGTAAAACTCCAGTAAGGCGGCCATCAAAGCTTTTGAACATCAAATGAAGTGACCCTTCTCTTTAATACAGATGATGCCGATTCATTATTAATCATGACAAAAAATGATGATAACAAAAGTATTTTTTCATGAGTCTGCCATGTAAACAATTATAAGGCTCCCTATCAGTCATTACATTTAAAATTAAATTCAAATTTAATTGGTGGCTTGATTGTAAACGACTTCAAAACATTGCAATAAATAAATGGTTTTAAAGAAGAATATTAAGCTTTTCTCTGTCTACAAGCATCCTTAAAAGTACAATTTTGGCTGTATTATTTGTGTCCGCTTCAAAAATTGCTCTGAAGAAGTTTTATGTTAATTGTCCCCCCTACTTTTAGATTAAATTTACGCTCATGATGGCACTCACCTTACAAACGCCATTGATGCATATGTCCAGAGAGTCGGCTTTACATCGAGTGCCGTCCAACACTTTGGGTGCTAGTTCCACCACCAGGTTTCTGCCTCGAGCCTGACATCTGAGAGCGCAGGGGGAAACGGGATCATACGTCACGGGAATCCATTCGTAGGTTTGCCCCTGGTACTTGATGTCATTGTGGGCGGAGCATTGCTGAGCCCTGAAGTCACCTGACTCTGGAGGACAGTCCTGATCAAAAGCAAAACAATGGTGACAAAAATGGCAAGATTTAATAGGACAAAAAGTAACAGCTGGCCTAAAAATCGCTGGGACAAAGTTAATAGTGAGAATAAATTACATTGTGTGTATTATTTTATAAAACATGCATTGCAGGAAAAATTCTGCACAAAAGGCAATTCCTGTTATCAACTGCCTTTAAAAGACAAAAGGACTGATTGAAAATTGGTGAATTTTTGCATACAGAAACTGAACTACAATGTAAAAAAGCAGATTTTTTTTCTTGTTTTATGCACAAAATCGCTAACATTTTGTATTTTTGGTCTAAAATCTAGACACAAATGTATACAAATTAACCACCTTGTGAAATACTGTATGTACAAATCGCCATGAGATTGTGTTGGTTCTGATGGAAGTGGACTAAATATTAGGCTGGGATTCTGTCCCAGCTGGTGCTGATTAAAATCTTAGTTGAAGAGGAGCTGTGATTCCAGATAAAAACCACTTCAATTACAGAAACGCATGGACTTGATTAAAATAGTCCTTGAGACATATGGACATCTAAAAGCTTTCAATAGGAGTTTTTCAAGTTTGGGGCAACAAGGGAATCCGAAAACGATTACCTACACTGGCTAATACTATGTGTTTAATACCTTCTGGCTATATTTCAGAATAAAAGGCTGTTCACATTATAATGATAATGATTACTATAAAAATAAAGCTAAAAAATCTTTTAATATTAAACAGAATAGCAGAGTTCACACCACAAATATAACAAAAATACAGCTTTCACATAAGACGCTGTGTGCACTGCGCTAAAAACAAATTCATTTCAATGGCTTGCGTCGACCAAAGCGCAGTGGCGAGCTCAGCGCACACCACGTGCTATGTGAAAGCCGCAAGAAGATGTCATGCCAATCTGCAGTCTGCTTTCAAACAAATAAGCAAACGAAATGGAAAAAGTTTCATCCTATCTTCATTTGTTCTCTTTTTATCACCTCTCAAATATGGGTCAGTTTCTTCCAAAATACCACATTTTGAGCAAAAAGCTGAAATAATTGCATTTTTGTAAAGGAATTTTGGTAGAGATCATATTCAGAACGAAGATCATACATGGAGTTTATAATGTTGTAGAATTAGCTGATGCTTCAGTTTTTTATAAATTGGGTTAGAGCGCCTCCTAGTGGATAATAGCAAAATTAAAGATTACCGTAAAAACTTGTCAAGGAAATGTTTTCTCTTAATTGACCGGATAACTCTTCAATGGCGGGGAAAATGTTAATATGTGTCTGAAGTGACATCGGCGACATGAATGTTTTTAGTTTAATAAACACATGTTAGGGGTGGGGAATGGGTATTACTTTGACCAGACTGACCTTCAGTAGTGATTCTTATGTTGCGTTTACACCACCAGCCGGTATAGAGGCGGCAAAAACACGTTACTCACGCGTAGTTGGACGCTTAAACATTTGAGTTTACACGCTTCATTCGCGCGTGAAATTCTAGTCATTCGAGACATTCACGCGGAAATCCGCGTCATGGGAGGGGCTTCTGCGACTCTGCTGAGACTCCGCTCGCTTCCTGTAATCACATCACTACTACAGCAAGGTCCTGATTGGTTAACGCGGTGCGGAAATCCGCCGAAGTTCAGATTTTTCAACTTGTGCATTTCCTGGGCAATGCTCAATTCGTGCGCACCGACCAAGCCGCAGGATGCCTAATCACGTCTTTGCACTGACTTAACATGTAAATCACCCACGCTTGCCGCCTCAACCGCGACTGGTGTAAACGCAGCATTACACACCAAATATCTTTTCAAAGTAGTACAGAAAAGCATTGATTTGAAAACATCTTTCTTACTGTGCGTTCACACCAGACACAAACGAAGGTAATAAATCACGCTACTTGCATGTATTTGGACGCTTGAACATTTTAGTTTACTCGCTTCATTCGCGCGTGAAATTCTAGTCATTCGAGACATTCACGCGGAAATCCACGTCATGGGAGGGGCTTCTGCGACTCTGCTGAGACTCCGCTCGCTTCCTGTAATCACATCACTACTACAGCAAGGTCCTGATTGGTTAACGCGGTGCGGAAATCCGCCGAAGTTCAGATTTTTCAACTCGTGCGTTTCCTGGGCAACGTTCAATTCGTGCGGAACGTGGCGCGCCTACCAAGTCGCAGGATGCCTAATCACGTCTTTGCACTGACTTAACATGTAAATCACCCGCGCTTGCCGCCTCAACTGCGGCTGGTGTAAACGCAGCATTACACACCAAATATCTTTTCAAAGTACTACATGATCTTTCTTACTGTGCGTTCACACCAGACACAAATTAAGGTAATAAATCATGCTACTTGCATGTATTTGGACGCTTGAACATTCTGAGTTAACTCGCGAGTGAAAGTCGGATCATTCGAGGGTGAAATTCTGGAACGAATACATGTAAATCACTTGGCGCTTAACGTTTCATCGGCACCTGGTGTGAACGCACCATTAAGGTATAATGTAATTGTATTACCAATTAATCATATACAATTTTTTGACATATTACATATCAGTTTGACTTACTGTATTGCTGCACGTTCTGTAGCGGATGTTTTTGCCCTCGCAGTTTCTGTAGAGCAAACACAAAATAACAAAAATCATGAATTCCCAAGGCTTTTAATCTTACGCAATCATCTACTGTTCATGACAAATGTGCATTGTTCGCTAAATAAATTAACTAAATGCTTCATTATTTTTCATTGTGAAATACCTGTATAATTCTGTGTCTCTATGTCAGGTAATATCACATTTTTGCAGTAGAATTAAATTTATTAAACATTTTTGTGAGAAATGTATTGCCTCACATGTGCCTGACTAAAAAAATGCTTTATATTATCTATGATGACCCTTAAAACTGTGTAAATTAATCACTTGCGTACTTGCAAAGTATGCCGTTGTCTCCATCCGATTTCGTACAGTAGTAAGCAACCTAATGTGTGTTTCATCTTTACGCCAAAACCATAGATGCCACATATTTCCACCTCAGTGCTCTAACAGGTGCTCTGGCCCGGGTGCAAGCGATACCACTCGGATGATGTGATTCATAATGAGCGTCTTTGTTCCCTGACCGCATAATCAACTGTGGGATCACTTTCAGATCTTCCTGTAATCAGCAGAACGCAATCACAACACAACCTGCCTCAGTTCTTCAGCGTTCCTCTAAAGTTCTTCAGACAGTAAACAAATGAGCATACAGCAAACCTCATCACGGTCTGATGTGATGCAAGCCTATGACTTCATCGTCAGTGCTTTACGTTTTAATATTCATGACAAACCTACAAACATATTAATGAAACCAAAAGTCCATATATATTTTTATTTGCATAAACACAAAGAACCATGTGTCAAACAAACTCAAACTCTCTGTTACCAGAAAAGCTACTATGGTAATATAATACATTAAAAAGAAAGGGAAGAAATCTGTCTTACATTTATTCATTTTGTAGATGCTTTTATCCAAAACCATAAGCATCCTGTATGTTGAGTGTTTATGAGAACGAGCGACTCCTTCCACAGGAAACATTTAATTGTACATAATTTTATGTTGTGGGTCAGCAGAAGTTTTTTCCACTGAGAACCAAAGCTCAATGTAATTGGACTTTCTCTTGTTTTCGTTTGGAACTAACCGGTCAATTAGCTCTAAATGAGTATCGTAGCTTAAACGGCACATGACTTCCATTTTCTACATATTGCTTTAGCTTTTGGCATCCACCCTTAAGCGATGATGCAATGGGTAGTACAACCATACAAACACAAATTGGCTCCAAAAATATATCTGCTGTATCCCTGATGCATGAACTTTGTTGAACAAACACTGAGTTTTTATAGTATGTTTTAGTTGACAAAGCTCTAGGGACCAGTTCACATACAAGGCATAAGTCTAGCCCCAAACTAAAATGCATGTTTGAGGTGTCTTAACTAAAAATATAACTTGGACTCACATTTCAATATAGACATAAAATTAAAATTAAATAAGATTACAATATATCATGTACCATAAGTTATAATAGCAATAAACTTTCTAACTAAGTATCACTGTAAAACTAGTGCTCAATTATATTTACCTAAGGCTATGTTTACATTAATGCATTTATCCTTTAAAACGCGTTACTTTTGCTACGTTTACGCCTTTCATTTACACTACACTACCGTTTTCGACCCTCATAAACGGATTCGTTCGCAAACGCCGCTGACCCTGTTTTAGTTTGAGAACTCAGACGTTGCGCTGCAGTGTAAATGAACGAAGACGGAGTCTTATGTAAACAAACAGCTGATTTTAACGTGACAGCGCATCATTTTCAACGGAGACAGCGCAACCATTTGCAACGGAGGTTTTGCCAAAAATCGTAAACATCTACCAACCAGCTATTATAAACGCTATATCAGATTGTTTTAACATGTATCCTTATAGATAATGCCTTTTTTATATTTATGTTTGAGTATTGTTGGGTTTGAATATTGTTGTAAATTTGTTTATGTTTTGTTTAAATTTAGTTAGCTTATTACGAAAGATAGACTGTAATTTTAAACGCCATACAGGGCGTTGTAAAGGCCAATATGAAGGGAGAATCGTAATGGGTCAGACATTATTTTCGAGTTTAATTGAAGTTTTGTTTGCTACTTTAAAATGAATTTCGTTTCATATAATTTGTCTCTGAATTTTAATCGATGTTTTGTTGATAATTTTTGTTATAAAAATTTATAAAAACAATAAAATTAATTTCATATTAATATTTAATGCTCGTTTACCCGATTACGCTTTTTGCTATTACTGTGTTGCTAGCGGAGGACGTGCACGGACCTCGCACACTTTTAAAAATTAACATCATATTCATTTTTAATACTTTAGCCGGCCACGCTTTTTGTCGGAGAACGCGTGTGAGGGAACACACACACGCACTGAACAGCTACAGGTGAGGGAAGATAAGTTATTTGGTGTTTTTCTGAAGTATACAGTCACTTCGTATGAAAATTTTAAAATGGACTAAGATCATAAAAATGAACTGCGAACAATTACTGTAACTATTACAAATATAACAGCATATATATAAATATATAAGCAATAAGCATTTCTGTAGGCTAAAGCTATACTTCACCTCTTACTATGTTTGATTGAAGTTTGCATTTGCTGAAATTTATTTTTGCTTCGTTTAGTACTGTTCACTTGAATGCTTCCTTTTTAAATCATAAAGACCTTTCTGTTTGGTTTAAAACATCAACATTAACCTATTAATCATAATAATATGTTGTAGGTGGGAAGTTAGAACAGTATAAGACTTTTCCAAACACATTTTTATAGGTTCAAAAATAGAGTCTGTTGTAGTTGCAGGCAAAGGATCAACCAGGTATGAATTTTTGTTAATATCGCACACCCCTAGGCTGCATAAATTTGCAAAGGTAAGCTATTATTAGAGTAATAAATTATTTTACACTTTAATGCGCATGCCAGTTACGTGATTGGTCATGTTTCATGAGTTTATGGTGGTGTATAGTGTGGATGAAGATTATTTTTAAAATGCCAGTATAAACGAGGATCGTTTTCATTTTAAAATGCCGTTTTAAAACGCAAATGCTCTAATGTAAACATGGCCTTAAGCTTCGAATTCCCTACTAAGACCAGCTAAAACCAACCCAAGCTGGTTGGCTGGTTTTAGTTGGTCTGCCAGATTGTTTTTATTATGGTTAAGCTGGTGTAACAGCTGCACTGCAAAAGATGACTTTCTTAGTTAGTATTTTTGTCTTGTTTTAAGCACAAATATCTAAAAATTCTCAAGTCAAGATGCGTTTTCTTGATGAGCAAAATAAAGAAAATAAGTCTAGTTTTAAGACATTAAATAAAAAAATCTGCAAATGGGGTAAGCAAAAAAATCTTGAACATTTTTTTAGACACTAAATTCAAGAAAAATTCTAGAAAATTAGCTTACCCCATTGGCAGATTTTTTTTGCTTTTTTAATGCACAAAATCACTTAAATTTGATATTTTTGGTCTTTAAACTAGACTTATTTTCTTGGGTCATTTTGCTCATCAAGAAAAACCATCTTAATTTAAGAATTTTTAGATATTTTTCCTGAAAACAAGACAAAAATACTAAGAATTTTTTTCTTGAAAATCATTTTTTGCAGTGTAGCATTTTTGTCTTGTTTTCTAATATAAAAAAATCTGAAAATTATTTAATTGAGATACATTTACTTGGTAAGCAAGTGGCTTAAGATATTAAGTCTTGCACTGCAAAAAATGATTTTCAAGAAAAACTTTTCTTAGTATTTTTGTCTTGTTTTCAGTAAAAGTATCTAAAAAGTCTTAAATTAAGATGCTTTTTCTTGATGAGCAAAATGACCCAAGAAAATAAAAATTTAGGTAATTTTGTATATAAAACAAGCAAAAACAACTGCCAACGGGGTAAGCAATTTTTTCTATAATTTTTCTTGAATTTAGTGTTTAAAGAAAAATTTTCAAGATTTTTTGCTTACCCCATTGGCAGATTTTTTTTGCTTGTTTTATGCACAAAATCACTTAAATTTGATATTTTTGGTCTAAAAACTAGACTTATTTTCTTGGGTCGTTTTGCTCATCAAGAAAAAGCATCTTAATTTAAGAATTTTTAGATATTTTTACTGAAAACAAAACAAAAATACTAAGAATTTTTTTTCTTGAAAATCATTTTTTTGCAGTGTAAGTGAGACATTCATTTTTTGCAGTGCAGTAGCTGGTCAGGCTGGGAGATCATCTAACCCACCTCATAAAACCAGCTGGTTTAAACTGGGAGGACCAGTTTAAACCAGCTTAAACCAGCCAACCAGCTTAGACAAGCTTTCAGCCTGGTCAAGCTGGTTTAAGCTGGTGGATCAGCTGGTCTTTCAACCTGACCAGCTAAAAAGTGTCTAAAACCTCTCTAAAACCAACCTGCTACATTAGCTAAAACCAGGCTGGCAGCCAAGCTACAAGCAGCTTTTAGCTGGTATTTCAGTGGGAATTCTTTATACAACGGCTTCAGTCTTTTAGCATCAATACTGTATGTCAACTTCTGGCTTCTGAACAATAGTTAAGAAAATCTGTTTGAAACCATTCCCTTTATTTTAGCAACTTTTCTAGTGGTGCATAAAGTACACACTTCATCTTTAAAATACTGTTTGAAAGGAGAAAGCACAGAGTTTGACAGCTGTCGAGACTTTCAAATAAACTGAAATATTTTGATAGCACCAAAGAGCTACATAATATGGCATGTTTACACACGTAGGCTTACATTTTAGAAAGTTGAAAGAAGCCTAACTTTTACAATTTACATTTCAAAGGAAAAATGATATCCAAAAGGCACATTTAACTCCTTCCATTCTCTTTGATTCATTTTTAAAACCTCTCTGTAATACGTTCAAAATTGGTGCACAGGGCTCTACAGTATATGCAAACTTAGTAGCCCGGTATAAAAAGAAAAGGTTTCAATTTGGCTTTTTTCATGCCCATTGTGTAATCTGCGTCCAGCATACGTAGCTAGTCTGCACATACAGTATATAAAATATAAGGTTGTCTGCAGTAGGGCAAATTGAAGTTGAGTTTGAGCTTTACCTTAAGCAAGGTTTTACATTAAAAACAGGTGCTCTATGTGGTAAAGAGTTGAAACTGTAATTCACCTCCAGTAAGGTTTTAAGATAATAAAAGGCGATTCATAATGTGATCATCACTTTTAAGAGACCATTAAAATAGCTCAAAGTGTGCTGCAGTTATCTACCAGCATGGGCCTAACTGGATCAACTATCTCAACTGTTCTAATAAAACCAATGGTGTGAGTTTGGGGTAGGACGGAAAGATCTAAAAAAAAAGGGGCACTGCCCCAGTGGCAGCTATGGACTATTTTTTGACCATTATTTCTGACAGTGTTGTGCAGAAATGACAGAATCTACACACCTTTAGTGACCACAAAATATTATAATTTTTTTTTTTGACAATAATATGTCCAAGAGTTTCGCCAATGATGGACAGAATTTGACAACAACATGTATTAAACCTGAGTCTGTGCCGAAAATCAGGGCTCCTACAGGTTTCTTCAAGTTAAATTCAAGTCTTTTTAAGACCTTTTTAAGACCATTTATATAAAAAATTAATACCCATTTCACGTCCCTACCAGCAAAGAAAAACTAAAATACTTAAACTTGTGTTCATTTATTTTTCCGATGTGAAATGGGTAAAAAGATGATAAGCCAAGCAAGTGTGAAAAATTTTTTTCAGTAGGCCACAAGAAAGTTTGCCAAACAATGTTAAGTTGTTAAGGAATTTCTGAGATTTTCTTTGATTTTTCCCACTTCTCCTTTGCCTGTTGCTGTGTTGTGTTGCAGTCTATGGTTGTGGTGATCTTCATTTACTGAAGGTATCACGTGTTCGCAGTATTTTGTACTGTGACCCGGGACTGTGTTGCGTTCTCAATTATTGGATCCGCCACTCTTTATTTATACTACTTTATTAAACAAACAGAGATGCAAACACATGTATGTTCAAAAAAGAGAAAGGTAATCTAAGCCCTCACACCCAGGCAAATATCCAGATACTTAGGCTACATTGCCACAGACCCCTGCCATCCCTACCAACCTAGGTATATACTGTAGAGAAAAATGAAATTCGAAAATCAAAAGACGCCGACATTAATTTGGAATATTCAATTTCATTTTTTATGTTAAACCAAAACTCTTATTGAACTATCTAGCACTTCTTCTTGCTTTACTCCTTCTTCCTCTTCTTCCTGGCCACCTCCTGCAACGTATCCAGGGCCTTCCATCTGGCTGCATTCATTTATATTAATTTCACATTATATTTCATAAATCCAACCATAAATGAACAAAGCTGACAATGTTTGTCAAAGCATCACAAAACACTTTACTGTTTTTGCACTGACATATGAAGCAATACTTGTGTAGATGACCCCTTTTATCAAACTCTTTTGAATACAATAATATGTATAGTATATTAATGATAGAAAGTGCAGGTCTAGAGATTATAAATGTAATCGGTGTGTTATGGTTTATGTAGTTTTCTTTCCTTTTTTAGATAGAGCAGAAGCAGTAAAAGTGCCTCTTTTAATTCCTCTCTTGCAGATTAAAAGAGCTTAATCCACTTATTATTTTAGATTCAAAAGTCTACTTGCTGTCCCAGTGACTGGTGACTTTATATTAGAGCTTTGCGTTTTTTATATCTAGAGTCAGCTTGAGCTTTGCTCGTGCAATGGGCTTAATTAACATTCACATTGCTTTTTTGCTACCATCTTTGTGATCTTTGAGCAAACTTTTTAGATATAAAAAGATGGTTCATTAAAAATTACATTATTAAACAAAGGGACGGAGAAAGAAAGTGCAGCGCGTGGTCGTGACTTTCAAACCAAGCCAGTTGTTATCGCAATAGAAACGGAGGCACGCAGCTTGAAACTGCACGTGAACATTAGCGCTGACTGACTCTGATCACGGCCGTTTTCCTATCGACTCGGGTTTTACACATAATGTTAATCGGACCCGGTCCTCCATGAAAACCTCTATGCATACAACTCTGCTCAAGTTCAGAAACATGTTACGCTGAACTCGCTTCATGTCGCACCCAATTCATCGAGAAACAGCGAGCACTTGAACGTACAGCAGACTCATCGGTAGAGACACGATGTGCTCGCAACCAAAATGCCATTAATAATAAAAAGGCGCAGGCGCTGAAAAGCGATGTGTTTGCATCCCTGATTTAATCAAAATGTGGTTGACAAAGAAACTTTTAAGGAAAAATACAATATGGAGAAGTTACATAAAGCACAATTTTTAAGACCCAGACATCAAAATTTAAGACTTTTTTAAGTCTTTTTAAGGTATTATTTCCAAATTCATAAATTCAATGCTTTTAAGGCTTTT
This sequence comes from Paramisgurnus dabryanus, assembly GCF_030506205.2. NCBI lineage: Eukaryota > Metazoa > Chordata > Actinopteri > Cypriniformes > Cobitidae > Paramisgurnus > Paramisgurnus dabryanus. The sequence continues at coordinate 5,864,565 of NC_133338.1, read as the reverse complement.
TAAGACCCCGCGGGAACCCTGGAAAATGTTGCATCGGCTTTTGAGATTTCTCAAACATCACAGAGCCACAGAAAATGTAATTCAACAAAGAAAAAGTATCACCCAGATTACATTTTAGAAAGTTCAAAGCAGATAAAATTGTGATAGCAAAGCTAAATAAACTTTTGGTATTATCAAGAGGAATATAATGCCTGGGAAACACATTTTGCTGTATCCATGAATCATTCAATGCTCTTTAATTCATTTTAAGCCGCCTCTGTAATGTATTCAAAACATGCAAATTATGCACATGCATAAATAATAAAAAATGTGTACTAACATTATGAATACTTGGTCTGAACATAATAGACCCGTAAACCTTTCTCTGTAGAAATCCTTTTATATATATATATATATATACATATATATATATATATATATATATATATACATATATATATATATATATATATATATATACATATATATATATATATATATATATATATATATATTTTTTTTTCATTATATTACCCAAATTTTTTAGGAGTGTAACTCCCAAAGTAGTTTTCGTTGCCCTTATGCATTTAAGTGACAAGTCGGGTCTACACCTCAAAAAATGACTTTTTTCCTCGATTGCAATACAAATATCTAAATATCAGTATCACGTTTTTAGACAAAAGTTAATTTGTGTTTAAGATAAGCAAGAAAATCTGCAACTTTTTTGGCAACTTTTTTGCTTGCTTTAAGCACAAATTCACTTAAATTCTATATTTGTCTAAAATTAGACTTTCTAAAGAATATTTAGATATTGGTACTAAAAACAAGACAAAAATAACTAAGTGAGGAAGTCATTTTTTGCATTGTAGTGATGAATGCATGCATGTGCGTGTCCTCTCTTACCCTCCATTGAGACACCTGCGTAGAGAATAAGAGGCTCCGCCCCCACAGGTACGAGAGCAGTCGCTCCACGCGCCCCAGGCATCCCAGCCCGTATCTCTCTCTTCATCTGAGCGTGTCGTTCTTGAGAACTGCAGGGCAAACAAAGAAACATTTAATTTCAAATGCATTTAATAAGTGAAGAGCTCAGATGCAAAAACCGCTAAACCTCACCTCCGTCAAAAATGAAATAATCATATTGACCGAATGCTCTTATCACATATTATACGTTCATCAAATACTGTCGCTTCAAATCCGCTTCATCCTGGCCTAAGGCAATTCAGAAATGCAGAATCCGTTAAACCCCAGAATGATTTTTCAGCAAACTGACCCGGCACAGCTTAAATCACAGAGGAAGTAAAATGTTGCAATATGCAATGGACACAGACAAAATTATTGAAGCTTAATTGCTGTAACAATTGTTACCTTAGTTGACATCATTTGCCAGCATCGCATTTTCAATAACGCACGACACGTCTTGAGATGGGAATATCCAAAACTGTCTGCTCACATTGCAAACGCAAATGGTTGTATCCGACTGATATCCGATTTATTTCCACATATGAATAAGGCCAAAACATTCAGATTTGCTAAGGGGCGATTTTAGACATAATGCGAATACAGTTAAATGTGTAATACAAATTGTGACTCTGGACCACCATCACAAGTAGCACGGTTATATTTGTAGCAATAGCCAACAATACATTGCATGGGCAAAATTATCTTTTTTAGGCCAAAAATCATTAGGATATTAAGCAACGGTCATGTTCAATGGTAAATGTCCAACCGTAAATATAAATATAGCTTGCAAATTTTATATCATGAAAATCTGACTTTATCCATGTTTAAGTGCTATAATTAGGTCTCCAGTGCTTCTATCAACCTAAAACATGTGAAAAAGATCAACCCAGTAATTTAGTTTTGGTAAACCATTCTCTGCAAGCATTTGAAAAATAGGTCAATGAAATTTGTCTCCCCTTGTGATGTAAGAAGGGGATAATACCGCCCCTTAATCTGCACTATCCAACCACAGCACTGCCTTTGAAAATTAGCAATTTTAACATGCTAAAATAAATTATCTGTGGGTATAAAACTTCACATAGAGACATTTATTTGACAAAAAGTCTTGTGAAATGTCCCCTTTTACTCTTTCTCCGCCAAGAGAAAACGCTTCCCTGCCAATGACGAGAATTTCCAGCTTTCCGCAATATCGCTATTATCCACCAGGTGGTTGCACTTCCACAACTTTTACAACCCGGAAGTAACGCCTCACGTGAAAGAGAAAGAACGTCGTTTTAAATATCGCTCTGCATCTGATCTCTATCAAAAGTCCTGTAATGGAATTATCTCAGCTTTTTGCTAAAAATGTGGTGTTTTTGAAGAAACCTACCCATATTTGAGAGGTGATAAAAAGAGAAATAATGAAGGATGAAACCGTTTTATTTTTTTTGGTTTGAAAGCAGCGGGTCTGTTCTGTCATCTGATATATTGTATGTTTATATTTTTAAAGAGAAACATTTTCTTGAAGACATTTAACTTTTGTGAAAATCATGAAAAATGCTGGTGCTGGCTGGCAACTTAAAAAGATGTTGGTGTGGAAAGAGTTAATGAGATGCTAATCTTAATATATATTCTAATCTGAATGAACACAAAATAGTCCATAACCGCGGGCTGTTTGCATTTGCTAGTATGAAATTACCTCATTAATACAGAATGTGTGTTGTCACAACAATTTCAGATCCGACTCGGGCCTTTCAACATTGCCCTACGATTTTCTGTCAGGTTTTGCTCTGAAAGGTAAAACTGATTTATTCTAAACTGCGAATGTTATTGCTGGAAGAACATTTTATTCTAGGGGAAAACTAGTTCATTTCTTCAGTATTATTTATGTTCGCTCACCCACCTTACGCCATTCCTGACCAGCTTAATCCCTCTTGGACACTGGTTTCTGTAGTGACCTTGAACATTAGCTGAGCTCCATGAATTCCAGAAAACTTTACCCTCTCAAACTCCTGTGAGCTGATATAATTTATAGAGCAAATTATATCTTGTGTTCAGGCTGCAATCCTTTTAATTTAGTGTCAGCTGGAGCTCGAATTTACCAATAACAACCTCCCGTTTCTCGGATCTCAATGCAACCAAGACCCTTATTTAATATTAATATTAGGGCTGGGCAGTATGGCAGTATATACTGTGAAATAAAATGTCAACTGTTTTTTTACTATTCCATGTATACAGCTAAATCTAAAAGCACTGCTCGCACATAATGCAGTTAAAGGAATAGTCTACTCATTTTCAATATTAAAATATGTTATTACTAGGGCTGGGCGATAATTCGATAACGATAATTTTACCGATATAAACTTTTCCGATAAAACGATAAGGACAGTTCGATAAGTGATCGATAATGTTTAAGCACTGTGCGTAATGTTGCGCGAGCACTTCCGGATGCGGCACGCGCTCTTGGTTTACAATCACAGTGACAGTCAGACTTGAAGGAGTGGAAGATGAGGCAAGTTATTTATTTATTAGTAGAGACCTATGATTTTCGTGATGCGGATAACGCGGACGGAATCACGGAATCCAAATGCGCGGAAACATTTTCTTGTGTGTAATGTTGGACGCGCAAACAGGGTTCGTCAAACACAGCAGACACAGGTGCGTGCAGTATACTTTACTTTCATTCAGCGTCCGCCTTGCGCACGCACACGTCCGCCCAGCTTTAAAAGTATATTTACAGGACATTCACAAATTCAGGAACCTGAGGAAAAGCAGCAGATCCACCACTGCAGTGAATATAGTGTTTGCGTATGTGCGCTCCAACAGCAACGTGACACTCTTGACATCCATTTATCAGCGTGTATAGCTCGTATATGTATAACACACGCGTGATCACTGAACTAAGTTTTCTTTCTTGTTTAAGTGAACATAAACAGCTGTTACTCAGTATATTGAAACTTAAAGCAGTCTGTCTTGGGTCTTAAAGTGACAGTAGTCTGCTGCTTTTGTGTCAGAAATGTGTTGATTTCATAACAAATAGATTTACATTTAATACAGATGCATTAAAACAAGATTTTAGTTTTTGTATTTGTCATGTTCTGAATAAAAAGTAGTTTAAAACCATTATTAACTGTCTGGTTTTTACAATTTTCATTCAGGAGCAAAAATCTGCCTTTAAATTTGACAGGAGTAAAGATTTGTTATTTATCATGATAATTATCGATATCGACTGATATGGAAAACATTTTCTCGATAATTTTTTGGGTCATATCGCCCAGCCCTAGTTATTACCTTTACTAAGAAGAGTTGATCATCTTAGTGCATGCACGTAAGCGCTGGGGCGCCCTGCGACACTTCGATAGCATTTAGCTTAGCCCCATTCATTCAATGGTACCACTCAGAGATAAAGTTGGAAGTGACCAAACACATCAACGTTTTTCCTATTTAAGACGAGTAGTTATACGAGCAAGTTTGGTGGTACAAAATAAAACGTAGCGCTTTTCTAAGCGGATTTAAAAGAGGAACTATATTGTATGGCGGAACAGCACTTTTGGGAGTACTTCAACTCGCCTGAAAAATCCGCTCCCCTTCTCCCTCTCATAATGGGAGAGGGAGAGTGTTACTGCGCCGTTCTGTTTTGCTGAACTGCACCCGTTTATTAATCGGAAGGAATTGGTCGCATACGAAAGTTTAATAAATCATGAGTGTGCATTGTCGTAAGTTAATATTTGCGCACGGATCTGTGCTTAATTCTACGTTAGATTGATAAATAAAGGCCTATTGTGTTTTTTTGCCTTTGCAAGTTTTATGGTTTTATATTAACCTTTCAATAACTTTTACAAATTGACTTCGAAAAGATTCAAGTGCTGCGTGAAGATAATCATTCCCCCATTTCTTTCCTGGAAGAAGCAACAATATGTGGGTTTGGAACAGCCAAATAATTTTGAGGTGAATTAGTCCTTTAAAATAATTATTAGTATTAGATGACGTCTAAAGATCTTTCCTCGATTTCTTCTGAGAAAAACAAGATTCTTCCGAGGGATAATGTATAATTTTGCTGTGGGAAAGGCCAGTTCGAATTGCATTTTACAAATTCTTGCTCATTTTAATTTGGAAAATGGTACATCTCCGCCTTTTCAGTTCTTTTTCCGTGACTGTGAGTGTGTAGGTGCTTTCTTAATTTCACATGTTGGACGGCGGTCGTGGTTAAGCAGCCCATCGGTCGCTGCCAATGAAAACACACCAGCAATGGTGGGCTTTTGAATAGCCGGCCGAGCGTCAGTGACGGGACGTCAGCATTAACAGTGATCTGTTTCCCTAAAGAATAAACGTTCCAGTCACAGGAGATGCTGTAAATTGGTCCTAGATTAGATTTCAAATCCCTATTGTTCTTCCTTTCTTAGGCTTCCTGATGGGCGGCAAACCTCAATAACGCTGTCGGTAAGTTCGCAACCTCAGTCTTTCGGCAGGCTCGCCAGGCAGATCAACACCGAAGCTTACGCCCGTCTCGCTTCAAAAAAACTTCATTGGGCAAAACGTAGACTTTAGGAGCTCGCAGCGATGGATTATAGGAAAAATCAGCACTCCTTTAGCGGCTACAGTGGCTAATTATGGAGGTTAGCGTAGTTCAGGTTTCATTAGCTATGGTTGTCAAAGTCTATGTATAAACATTGGCACTTACAGAGACATTACACCGGGTGGGAAATATTAATTTTTTGTGCTGAAATGTATGACATCTTACATAAAAAAAATTAAGATTCGCTGAAATTTTAGTTGGGGCTTATGGTTATGAAAATAAGCAATACGTCAATATACCCTTCGACACAAACGCACAAATGCATACTGTAGTTAACATCTGAAAAGGTTATATTGAAATTAAAAGTAGGATAATGTTTAAAACGTGAATGGAAATGAGTGAATGAGTGAGATATAAACACTCTCTCGTGTCACAATAAGACAAATGTATCTGTGCACATGCCAAGGTAAAGATGAAACATAATCAGAGCTAATCAGAATAGTTTTGGCATTTAACATACAGTTAGAGAACTGGTTCATTCTGAACCAATTTTTCATGGGCGGGGCTTCCCAGCTTTACACCAAAAAAAGAAAGCACACAAAATGTTCTGTTCTTCGCTGCGAACTGTTTCGAACAAACACTATTTTACTAAATGACTTTTTGTAAATTAAAACAATCTAACAAACTTATAGACGGTTTCAGCAGTAACAACATAAACAAGCGGCTGTCGTGGTCCGCACGTAACTTCCGGTAAACTCGGCTTAGATTAAATAACAACAAAGTTCTTTAAACGTAGTTTATTTATATAACAAGCAAAACAACAACACATAGATTACCTAGGAAACCAAAACATTTGTTATTTTCGACGAGGCATTTGTTCAAGAGATCAGTTTAGCAATTAGTCAAACCATTAAAAAAATGAAAACGGAAGTAAAGTTCGTATCCAGGCGTGTATCGCGTCAGCCCACGTGCGTCCGATGAAACCGTCTATAGGGTTTAGACGATTAATATTAATAATACCTGTCTCAAATCGATTCTGAATAGCAAAGGTGATGTTTGCACAGCTCTTTCATGTATTATACTGCAAAAAATTATTTTCAATAAAAAAAAAAAATTATTTTCGACTTATTTTCCTAGGTCATTTTGCTAATCAAGACAATACATCTTAATTTAAGAATTTTTTGATATTTTTACTAAAAACACACAAAAATACTAAGTAAGAAAGTCATTTTTTTGCAGTGTAGCGTTACAACATTCTAACAAACAGATTCAGAAAAGCTTTTGTATAAAATAAACCAGTTAGTCAGTGGCCGTGGGTGGGGCTTTATCAGTATGACCTCACATTAACAAGAGAATCAAAACATACACTGCAAAAAATTATTTTCAAGAAAAAAAATTCTTAGTATTTTTGTCTTGTTTTCATTAAAAATATCTAGAAGTTCTTAAATTAAGAGGCTTTTTCTTGATGAACAAAATGACCCAAGAAAATAAGTCAAATTTAAGTGATTTTGTGCATAAAACAAGCAAAAAAAATCTGCCAATGGAGTAAGCAAAAAAATCTTGAAAATTTTTCTTAAACACTAAATACAAGAAAAATCCAAGAACAATTTGCTTAACCCATTGGCAGATTTTTTTTGCTTGTTTTATGCACAACATCACTTAAATTTGATATTTTTGGTCTAAAAACTAGACTTGTTTTCTTGGGTCATTTTGCTCATCAAGAAAAAGCATCTTAATTTAAGAATTTTTTGATATTTCTACTGAAAACAAGACAAAAATACTAAGTAAGAAAGTCATTTTTGCAGTGTAGCTCCGTTTCCATTACAGATTTACGGAAAACTTTAGCGTTATTTTCTAAAATGTCGACAAAAAACTTTTGCAAAATGACAACATTTCCTTTATCCAATGTTACACTGCAAAAAAATTATTTTCAAGAAAAAAAAATCTTAGTTTTTCTGGTCTTGATTCAGTAAAAATACCCAAGAAAATAAGTCAAATTTAAGTGATTTTGAGAATAAAACAAGCAAAAAAAATCTCCCAATGGAGTAAGCAAAAATCTTGAACATTTTTCTTAAACACTAAATTCAAGAAAAATCCAAGAAAAATTTGCTTACCCCATTGGCAGATTTTTTTGCTTGTTTTATGGATAAAATCACTTAAATTTGATATTTTTGGTCTAAAAACTAGACTTATTTTCTTGGGCCATTTTGCTCAGCATGAAAAAGCATCTTAATTTAAGAATATTTTGATATTTCTACTGAAAACAAGACAAAAATACTAAGTAAGAAAGTCATTTTTGCAGTGTAGCTCCGTTTCCATTACAGATTTACGGAAAACTTTAGCGTTATTTTCTAAAATGTCGACAAAAAACTTTTACAAAATGACAACATTTCCTTTAACCAATGTTACACTGCACAAAAAAAAAATTCTTAGTTTTTTGGTCTTGTTTTCAGTAAAAATATCTAACAGTTCTTAAATTAAGATGCTTTATCTTGATGAGCAAAATGAACCAAGAAAATAAGTCAAATGTAAGTGATTTTGAGCATAAAACAAGCAAAAAAATCTGCCAATGGGGTAAGCTAATTTTTCTTTATTTTTTTGCTTACCCCATTGGCAGATTTTTTTGCTTGTTTTATGCTCAAAATCGCTTAAATTTGATATATTTTGGTCTAAAAACTAGACTTATTTTCTTGAGTCGTTTTGCTCATCAAGAAAAAGCATCTTAATGTAAGTAGTATTAGATATTTTTACTGAAAACAAGACAAAAAAACTAAGAATTTATTTCTTGAAAATAATTTTTGCAGTGTAAATGGTACATTTTCTGCGGCTTATATTGAGTTTCTGCATGACAGCGCCATCTGGCTTTTGGATATAGGTGCATTTCACCATAATTCATTAAGAAGCATAGCAAGCAGAATTGCACGAATAATCCCAGCCTTATCGTGTGTTTAACAAAAATTTGCGATATATGGGATTTTACGAAAAATTGCTGTTTCAATTGGTTGCATTTTCAATTCGCTACTTCAATTTGAGCAATTTAAAGGATAATGAAATTTGAAGCAGCTACTGTCTGTTGGTAAGGGAGTGAGGAGCTGTAGCTCATTTGCATTTAAAGGTACAGACATGAAAACAGATGGGGTTTTTTGTTTGTTTGTTTTTTGCTCTGCTATAACAAATAATCTGTGGGGTATTTTAAGCTTAAACTTCACAGACACATTCTAGGCACATCTAAGACTCATATTACATACAAGTGTATATACAAATATATAAATATATACACACATACACGCCACCCTGCTGTAAAATATCCATAGCGTTTGTCCATCAATCTGGTGACGCCTTAAAAAGGAAGATTACTTTGAAAAGCCTCAGAAGTATCCTTTAAAATAAACTCCAGAGATCCCAGTGAAAAAAAGAGCATAAACTGGCACACACCTCTTGGCAGGCGATACAGACGTGTTGTATCTATTGACTTAGTGAGTATGTAATGGCTACACAGAGAGCTACTGAGGTGTCATTTAACAATATTAGCTAATGAAGCTCACCACACTTGTGGATCTGGCAACCAAGCTCGACTCTCAGGTTTCTCACAGATTTTGATCCAGCAAATTACTTCTCGCCTGGTCTCATTCATATGCTTTCACTTTTAAAACAGAAAAGGGTTTAAATACAGACGTTAAACCACAAAATCCTGACAAAGCATGATGTGAAGCACTATGAAACTTGGTCTTGAACTTCTGTATGTCCTGAAACAGGGCATTTCAGAAAAAGTGAGAAATACATACATACATAAGAAAACTAACTAAATCAACAAGGATATTCAATAAACTCTTCTTAAATCTATCTCACTGCTTCTGCAACTTTATGAATTTTACGAGATTAACCCAGTTTGTGATCCGAGCTGGCAATTCAACTTCCCAGGTTAGTGTGACTTCCTAGCAACGGCGAAGGCAATGTTTGTATATTTTGTTTTATGGTTGTCTCTGAGATTAATATTAGTGAGATTTCCTATGAGACAAAGCTCAGGGTCCACTGGAAATGGAGTGTCCAATATTTTGGCCACCGTACTGCTACCTCCTGCCAAAATGTTTTGACTCTGCATTTGTTACTGCAGAAAAAGATCACATCTTAAAATTTACCAAGGTATAACTAGAGTATGTAGCTTTAATAGTGTGTAACAAGCTTAAAAAAATATTGTGCTCATGTTAACCAAACAACACATCCTTTGTGCGATACCTGTGTGTTGTCCTACCACCAACGCATAACGTGCTTTCCATTTAGTGTGTGAACGGCTTTATTGGGCCGAACACGGCTCGGTTTTGGAGCATAGCCAATGTCACTGCATTGATTTGAATTAATCATCCACGGCAATATTGAAGGAACGTTACCGTGTCACTCTTGATTTATCAACATTCGACATTGAGACAAAAACATACTGGTGTCATTCTAGGTAAGTCAAAGATTTTACCTGCTTGTTGGATAAAAAATATTTTTGTTTGCCTCTCCTCCAGGAAGACTTTTCACACGGATGCAACAAATTAAAGTTTGTGTACCTGAATGTTAAGAAGCGATTAATATCAATTGTCAGTTTAATAGCTTCACAAAAATCTGTGAAACATAATTAGAGAATAAATAAATTTTATTGATTGAAAAGCCAAACTGTAAAATGTCACGTCGGTGTATAATGGTCTTCATTTATTGTTCTCTGACAAAGACAAACATACTCCCCTACAGTACATTTTTTTCTCTCAGATTTAAATAATGTAAAGTCAGCCAACATTATTTAATTACATTGAAGTTTAGTCTGCGGTTTTCGGTGTACTTCCCTTCCTAATGTTTCATTGGTCAGACAAACAGAATCAGTCCAGCCACAAATCTAATGTCATTAAATCAGCCAATGTTGTTTTGTCCTGCTGCTTAAAGAAACTGATTACAATCCTGTCTTATGTCACTAGTAACGTACTTAAAAACATATTTTCAGCAAAAATTACCCCCCCCCCAAGCCTTCTTGATGTATATGATTATCTTCTTTTAGCCACAATTCGAGTTATATTAGAAAATGTCCTGGCTGTTCCAAACTTCACAATGGTACGCTAGTAAATGGTCCTTTTGATTCAAAGCCCAAAAAAGTCCATCTATCCTTTACAGAAGTAATCAACACGGCTCCAGGTGGTTAATAAAGGCCTTCTGATGGCAATCAATGCGATTTTCTAAAAAAAATATCAACATATAAAAATGTACAAACTAAAATAACTAGCTTCCGGTAACGATCGACGTGTGTTCACAAAAGAGTGCATTAGCAGCACATTCTTCTTCTTTTAATGGAGCACCAACATTAAGGAGTGCTATCGCCACCTATAGACGTTTCAGTAGCAACAACATTAGCAATCTTCTTAGGCGATTATGCTTAATAAACTGATAACACGTGGGCTCATGTGAACGCATAAAACGCGTTTTCTTTTATCGGGGAAAGCCCATAAACGGCGTAAGCAAAAAACGATCGGCACAGGTCGTTTTTTGATCATTACCACGATTTTGCGTGGCATGTAAACTAACCAGCTTTGTTCAAGTGCACATGTCTCCACGTGTGACGTTTATCTTTAACTAAGCGTAAAGAAACGCATAAAAGTCTCCTCTTAACTCAAGCAGAAATGCAAAAAAAGCTCATGCTACATTTATAGGTTCTGAAGACACGAGAAAAGATACAACAGACTAGCTTAAGACAGATATTCCGTGTACTATAGTCCGTGACGTCACTACCTGAAAAAAACCTGACAAATATTCGAGTCCCATGTAAACGCAGTTGTCTGCATAGCCGGTTTAACGATTTGCATGTAAACGCATGAAAACGGTTTTCTTTAATAAGCAGATTTTTATTCTGTGCATGTAAACGCACTCATAAACTAAAGACTTTTGTGGACTAAACGCAACTTCTTGTAGACTTCCAAATAGATGTCATTTTACAGTAGTTTATTTCTGATAGCAAGGGAAGTAAATGAAACGTAAATTACCTTGGATTCTTTCCTGGCATGCATGTCATCTCCCCTTGTCTATAGCAAACCAAAACATTTTATTTTCGATAAGGTATTTGTGTCAGAGATCAGTTTAGCCACTAGCCAGACGATAAATAAATACAGAATGGTTCAATCAGGCGCGTAACCGCGCGACCATTGAAACGTCTATTGTGTACGAGTTTGTGAACCAGAATTACTACGCAACACCAGTTTAAAGGGGACATACAATGAAAATCTGACTTTTTTCATGTTTAAGTGCTAAAATTGGGCCCCTAGTGCTTCTATTAACTTAAAAAATGTGAAAAAGATCAACCCGGAAACTAAGTTTTGGTAAGTTTCTCCACAAGCATGTGAAATAGGTGATTGAAATGTGGCTCCCCTGGTGATGTCAAAAGGGGATAATACCGCCCCTTAATCTGCACTATCCAACCACGCCATGGGCATTTAGGCTCATCTACCTTTGAATTTGGCTATGAACACAGATTATAAGTCTAGGTCTAGATTCAAAAAATCTTGGGACAGTTTTGTGTTATGAATTAATCAGTTTTATTGGTCCGAAACAAATGACTGTAAAGACCAGCAAAAACCAACCTAAGCTCTATAGCTGGTTTTAGCTGGTCTCCCAGCCTGGGTTAAGCTGGTGCAACTGGCTGGTTTTAGAAGGGTTTAGGCCTTGGGGAACCAGCTGACTCCCCAGCTAAAACCAGCTGACCCTCCAACTTGACCAGGATGGAAGACCAGCTTAATCCAGCTACTTCCATCTTAAACCAGCTAAGATCAGCCAACCAGCTTAACACTTTCCACGCCATTGACCAGTTAACTCATCAATTAAGAGAAAACACTTCCCTGCCAATACAAGTTTTTCCGGCAGTCCGTATTTCCACTATTATCCAACAGGTGGTGCTCTTACCCAAGTACTAAAACACTGAAGTATTCCCTTGGAGCAAACAGTAAGAACTCTGTGTATGTTTTGATCATCGCTCTGAATCTGAATCTCTATCAAAAGTCCTTCACAAAAATGCATTTTTGCTCAAAATTTTGTATTTTTGAAGAAACCTGGTGATAAAATAAAACAAATAAAGGTAGGATGAAACTTTTTTTGTTTAAAAGCAGATGTTTGTATGTTTATATATTTACCGAAGAACATTTTCTGGAAAGCAACTTTTGTAAAAAATCTTATAAAATAGGAACTTCTTTGAAAGTGCTGGTGGGGAAAGAGTTAACAAAGCTGGCCAAGCTTCCAGCCTGGTCAAGCTGGCTTAAGCTGGTAGGTCAGTTGGTCTTCCAGCCTAACCAACTACAAAGTGTCCAAACCCCTATATAAATAGCCTGCTACACCGGCTTAACCAGCCGCAACTACGCTGGGAGACTCTCTCTTTATTACTTATTGTAAAATGCACAATTTTTGCAATAGTGCAACTTTAAAGAAATTAAATGCATGTGCTCTTTTATGTATATTTTAGCATTGGCGTGCTGCTGCTGTAGAGAATGTGTTGACGTGCAAGCTGTAAACCAGTAACAAATGAGTATATATGTAAAGTATTTTCTTGCAACACAAAATAAATAAACAACTGACCATTACCAAGTAGATTCCACCATGATTCTTTAATTAAATTAAAAGACGCTCCCGAAATGGAAAGTACATCAGCGAAGCAAATTCTGAGTTTCCCCACTCATAATTACAACAATGTGTTGGCATTTATGTGCTCATGAATACGATCACTGCCACATGACTTGAAGGCTGTATAACTTGTCTATTTTCATCAGGTCTCTTCCCACTGTAAACGTCTTTAACATAAACATAACAAATACGTTTAATTTGAAAAATGGAATCGCATTTGTCTAAACCGTTTCCAAATTGCTTAAAAAATGTCACTTTGGTTCGTTTTAAATAACGCAATTACAATAACAAATTACAAAAATACACGAGACAAATATGGCCAAATGCAAACAGAAGCTTAACTTAAATTTTACTATCATGCGTTGCCTTAAATATGAAATAATATACATGAAAATGTAGCAGGTTTTTGCCATGTTCTCTGGTAAGTACGTCTTACAACTTAACTAGCATAACATAACGCTAAGCAATTCAGACAATCATTATGCGAATGCAAAAGCATTTAGCTATGCCAGTGGTTCTCAAACTTTTTCAGCATGCGGCTGGTGCATTCCTTCGCGGCCCCCCAAAGATAATCTATGACAAAAACAATTCTAAAACGTAACATTTTAATTAAACAAAACATATTACATTATACAAAGTAGTGCTGTTGGTTAGTAGGCTTATTTTTTTATTTATTTAATTACACAGAATTCATGATAAATTAATGTATTTTTTTCATTTTGCGGCACCATCTTGCGGCCCCCCTTGGCCTCGGCTCCCAGTTTGAGAACCACTGAGCTATGCAATCGTAATATAGTGTCACTCATAGATCGGACTGCAAAAAAACGAATCACAACTAATCTTTGCAAAATAGAAGTTTACATCATATGTGTATTGTGTATAATAAATATGTATATAACTTCAGCCATGGCACAGCAAGAACTTTAAAGAAGATCTGGCTGCATAAGTTAGTTAAAGTTGACACGAGCTGGCTACATGAATAATAACACATCCGGTTAAATGGCACAGGGATCATCCGCCCCTCGAGTACAGAGGTTTGTAACCACCATAAACACTCAAGAGTGCAAGCAATGTTCCACAGGACCACGCTTGCAACGCACCGGTCAAAGATTCGTGTCTGCTTCTGCATGCTTAGCCTCAGACACTCACACAATAAAAACAAACAGTGGCCGGTCTGGTTGGACAGCGAGTGGGTGTGAGAAGGTGATAAGCATCCCATCGGTTTCAGTTCTTCCAGTGGGACACGGCCTCCTCCAAGTCTCCCACAGACCACCAGCAGAACTCTGCCATCAATCAGATCTCTCCCAGCTCCAGATGTGGGTGGTGGAGAGATCAACAGGTCCATGAGATCCTCGTCAAACTCTGGACGGAAAGCAGCGGCCTTCAGGGACTCAGCTAAACAACACTTTAACATCTGGGTGAGCTGGCTGCCGAACACAAACTTCGTGAGTGCAAAAATAAGTGGGAAAAAGAATTTTAAAGGGACAGCGCACTTAAAAATGACAATGAATTCGGTCAGTGTTAATTCAATGTCATGCTGTCAAAACTACAATGATGTATTGGAGAATGTTCAATCTGTCTTTGTGTATGAAAGTATGTGGCTGTCAAGCTTGAAAAGAGTTTCATGATGGTCTGTAAAAGTAGTGGAGGAGTCAATTCAATTAAAGCCAAAGAATATTGAAAATTTTTTAAAGTTTAAAGCGTCCATAACACACGTTGTTTCTGCGTATCTGATCTTAATCTGGAGTAACTATAGAGTAGTATTACATCCTTCAGATCTGCGAAGAGTCTTTAGTTTTATCAGATTTATAAAAGACAGATTAGCTTTACCGGTTCTTTCCGATAACATACGAAAAATTCGGAAGGAGGAATTACGAACTGCACTCTCAGAAATAAAGGTACACAAGTTGTCACTGGGACAGTACCCTTCCAGAAAGGTACACTTTTGTACCCAAAGAGTGCATATTAGTATTTGAAAGGTACATATGGGAAGTTCAAAGATAAATATTTGAAGAGTTTGGTTCCAAAACGCAATAAACGCCATTTTTGAAAAAAATGAGTTACTGCCAAAATCACTATTATATCAGGTCAGTAGTTAAAAGTAAATTCTTAATTTTACGCAAAATCCAATATCCGCCGTGTTATTCTGTCATCTTTTCTCCCTTTTTTCCCAAAATACGATAAACGCCACTCCCCCTTTTTTACAGAACGCAATAAATCCTACAGCGCACCATTCACGCAATGTAAACAAACAATGGCGGCGCGCTGAGTACATGGAGTCCTAGTTTTCCTCATCTACTTTGTACTTCGTGATCAACAAACAAAACAAAATAATACTTTAATTGCATTGATAAACCTGTGATGGTTTTCTGTGATGGGAAAGAAACGTAAGCCATCAACATCTAATAATTTCCCTGAGAGGCACTCGGGAGACGGGTGCTTGTTCTCCCGACAGCATCAAGCTTCTCATGCTAACACATTGACCCCAGGGGATCTTATGAGAAAAACTTTCCATAATTTTACTCAAAGTCAACGAAAATCCAGCAGGACCAAAAACGTTTTACAGCTGATCGATGTGAAAGACGTTAAGCGACGACGTCAAGTATAACCGCAATGACAGGGTTCTTAATATGACAAAGTAAGTGTTTTGATTAATAACATTAATGTTTATATTTTTAATTAGTGTGTACAACTAGTCAACTAAATGAATATAACATGGCAAAGATGAATGCACAATTATATAGGCGATTGATTCAATAGATTTATAGCATTTTGAATAAAAACTTGTCATGGATTTATTGCATTTTGTGGAAAAAATAATCCGTTTTTATAATAAATCTTTGAAAATCAACTTATGGATTTGAATTTTTTATGTTTTTATAACCTAAAGATGCTATGTGAAAGTTTGTAACAGAAAATAGTTGTTTTCATCTTTTCACTTTCTTGGTATAGAAAACACGTTTTTACCAAAATTTGTCAAAATGGATTTATTGCGTTTTGGAACCAAACTCTTCATTTGTACCTAAATGGTACATATTTAGACCTTTTTTAAAGGGTACTGCCGCAGTGACAGCTTTTGTACCTTTATTTTGACATTGTGCGGGAGGAGTTAGTCACGAGTCAACACTTTACTGACCGGATATCTTATGATTTGTTTATATAATATGCACTTACGCATCTATTTCCAACATAACACAGAAGTCTTACTTACCTCATGAAACTCATACACTGTAAAAAGTGTTTCTGTGCCTTAGTAGATTTAACAAAGATAAAACGAGTAACCTGTATTAAAAAAGTATTCTTTTGTTTTTTTCTCAAAATTTGAGTTAAAATAACATAAAATATGAATAATTTGAGTAAATCTAAATGAACACTTTAATGAGTAAAATCAGCTTCATTTTATCATGTATAATCCACTTAAATTTGTAAGAAGGAAATTAACTTAATAATTTTGTATTGAAACTAAATGAATGATTTTAGTTAACTTAGCTAACTAGGCAGTAGACTCGTAGTTCCCAGCATGCTTTGCATGGGACTGCATTTGGACAGTGAAATTTACATTTAGACGCTATTTTATGTGTTTTTAACTAAAAAGAAGGACTTTTTAGTGTTTCATGTTCATTTATCTTTGAGATTTAGAAGAGTTTTTGTTTCATCTTTGAGTTGTTCAGAAGACCCGTGCTTGGGCATAGACTGCATACTGAAGTATGTTGCGCTTTACGGCTACCCAAAACTAAACTGGGTGGGCGCGTTGATTGAATAAACAATTCGTGCCCTCATCTCACAGAAAGATAAAGTCTAAATCCATGTTTATGGAAACAACAACAAACCATAAAAAAGTTACCTGTACCAAGAAAAGTAAATTAAACTGAGTAATACTAGAACTATTAGTTAACTCAACTTAATTTTGTTGCGTTTGTATTACGTAATATTACAGTTTTTATTATACTTAAAAAAGGCTACAAGTTGACTCAACTTAAAACATCCAATGCAATCACTTGCCTCAATTTTTATAAGTTACGGTTTATGTATTACTTTTTACAGTGTGACCCGGTTGAGACTTTTCAATGAAATCCAGCGTTAAACAAACACACAAGCAAAACTTTGCTTCTACCCCGAAAAAAAACAAATTATATCCATTGTTTCCATAAGGCTGACTTTCTTCTCCTTACATCCAAAAAAACCCTTCATCTTTCATGTCATTGTTGAGTTTGATATAAGACAAAGCTGTCGCGTGAAGTGATGCCTGTAGTGATGCGTCTTCAGTTCTCAATCTCCTGGTCATTGACTTGTGGGCCGTGATTTTCCAGGGGAAGTGCCCATTAAAGAAAAATAATATGTATGGCTTACCCCTGAAACATCAGTTGGACCCGTATTCGAAAAAAACGTTCAAAAACTTGTATGAATCCTGGAAAAGTGCATTCGGCAGATAAATACTCTGTAACATGTCCAACTGCTTTTTTGCCACTTTGTATTTGTTTAGCATGAGGAAACCAACTCTTAAATTGTGTCAGAATGCGTAAAATACCATTGAATACCCCCTTAATCAATTTGAACTTACATTTTATTTTAACTTTCTTGACTTATTCAACTTTATTTTTATCATTTATAGCAACTCCTCAGTAGTCAAGAAAGTTAAAATGAATTGTAAACTTAAGTTGATTAACCTTTATTTTTCAGATGTTCCTGTGCAATTTCATCCGGGGCGTTGGTCTCTCTAATAAGCCGTAACAAACACAATTTCATTTAGATCAATAATCAAATTTGTCATGATAATGAGCCACATGGCCAACGCATGTCTGACTCCAGAACTCAGAACTGATCTACCGACTGTCTGATCTGCCCTCGCCGTGAGCCGGATTAAAGCCAAATGTTTAGAGGTGGTCGGCAAACTGTTCCGAATTCACTTGAGGATGTTTAATATTCCCCATTTCAAAGATAAATGTGCGTTACAGTGCTCCAAAATTGTTGGATTAGGAAATGTTCAGAATGAAATGTCCTACAACAAAAATCAAATACATTTAACAGCTGCAGCTAGTTGTAAACAAAGTATTTCAGTTATGGAATCTCAGTTTTTTATGTTTATAATATCAAACTTTTTTGATAGCTTTGTTCGAAAACCTAGTGAATATGTAAAGTATTAAATACATTGTATGATAAATGCAGTATAAATACTATTTTTAATAATTGTATTTGCAACTGTGGAGTTCAATCTTGTGAGAAAGTAAAAATATGCATTTAAATATGTATTTTGGATAAGATAGGACACATTTTAAGCTGTCTTCAGCTTTATGCTCTAGTAAACAAAATATTTCTGAATCAAAAATATCAGACATGCTGATCCTGTCCTCGTCTGCTCTGTCTCTCTGCATGTCTTTTCACAGTTTTGCTTTGTGATTGTACCAACTCCAGAGACATACAGAATAAAAATGACGAAGAGCGATAAAGAAAGAAACAGAGACAGGGATCAATAAACTCCCAGGACTCTAGAAAGCTGACTTACTATCTATTACCTACACAGACAGCTGCATTCTAATGCAGTGTCCTCTTAAGTGACCGATTTGAAACTCTATACAATGATGTGGAACCCATGCACATAAAAAAAAATGTAACCTTATGTTCCCTTTCAGTCGGTCACTACGACGTCACGTCGTGACCGACGAATTGGGAACTCGCTTAGAGAGACCAATCTGCTTCGAATACTACTAAAACGCCAATGAACTTGGCATTGAGATATTTGCATAATGCTGGCGCCGCCCCGCCAGGTGCGTATATAAGCAGCAGGTGCAAATGAGGAAATTAGCTTTTTATCGCTTCGAAAGCCGGCAGTATCTGCTACTGAGAAGCTACTCTACTCTGGTGGGATTCGATTGCTGAAGTTGGTTGGACTAGCAGTACCACAGCGGACGCTTCGCTTAATTCCACGACTCTACATCTTTATTTTGTTTTGAGTTTAGTGTGTGCGTTGCCTTCCTGTGCGCTCATCAACTAAGCATCTGAGTGAATTTCCCTAAAAGAGTGATACGAGAGAGCTTTGTGCCTTGTTAAAGGCAGCCACTCTCTCGTATATCCGGACATCAGCGTCCTTTTCAGGATGGCTTTTCGTCCGTGCGATCTTGGGTGCGGCAAGTACATGGGTCCGAAGGACGGTCACGAGCGTTGTCTTTCGTGTTTGGGCATCGAGCACGCAGAGGCAGCGTTCGCTGGGGGTAAGTGTTCTCACTGCGAGAACATGTCCCTTGTGGATTTGCGCAGACGGTTGTCTTTCCTCCGGGAAAAACGCAACCCTCGTCATGCGAGTGCTGAACGCCGCCACGGTGCGGCTGTGAAGCTCTCAAAAGACGACCTGCGCATCACTGTGCTGAGCCGAGCGGGGGATTCGTCCTCAGGCTCTCAGCCTTCTCGTACACAGCCGGTTGATGTGCCGATGGAGACTTCAGGGTCGTGTTCTACGATGACTCTAGAATCCATCGTGCCGCCCTCCGGGTCCACCGACGCCGCAGCATCCGAGGGTGGGCCTCCTCCCCCTGACGTGGACCCCGACGCCCTTCCTCCCTCTGGTCGGGTTGGGACGCCGGAGTTCGATCCAGAGATGGTGGCCGTGCTCGCTCGAGCGGCGGAGACCGTAGGGTTAGAGTGGGTTCCCCCCCCTCAGCCCGAACCGTCCCGCCTGGATGATTGGTTCTTTGGAGCTGCCCGGGTTTCACAACCCTCTCCACCGGTGCCTTTCTTCCCCGAGGTGCACGAGGAGCTGACTAGAACCTGGAAGTCGCCGTTTTCCATGAGATTACGGCCGTTTCAGCCCTCCCCCCTCACCTCCCTCACCAGCGGAGCCGCTAAGGGTTATACGGGGATCCCTCCCGTGGAGCGTGCCGTCGCGATGCAGCTGTGTCCGGCACACGCTCCCTCTTGGAAGGACCGCCCAACCCTCCCCTCTCGTGCCTGCAGACAGTCCTCCGGTTTAACGGGCGCTGCCCACCAGGCATGTGGAGAGGCGGCCTCAGCCCTGCACGCAATGGCGTTGCTGCAGGTTCACCAAGCCAAAGCCTTGAGGGATCTGCACGAGGGAGGACACGACTCGCCTGTCCTTTCGGAGCTCCGGGCTGCCACTGACCTGGCTCTTCGCGCTACGAAGGTGACAGCGCAGGCGATTGGTCGTGCCATGTCCACGATGGTGGTCCAGGAACGCCACTTATGGCTATGTCTGGCTGACATGTCGGAAGCGGACAAGAACAAGTTTTTGGACGCTCCAGTGTCACAGGCTGGCCTCTTCGGTGAGTCGGTGGAGTCCTTTGCCCAGCAGTTCTCCGCCGCCCAGAAGCAGACAGAGGCGATCGCACAGATCATGCCCCGGCGCAAGCGACCTGCATCTCGCCCTCCAGCGCCGGCGGGCCCGTCTGCTCCTCGCCGAGGGCGCCCTGCGGCGGCTGCCTCCGCCCCCCCCACTAGAAGATCTTCCAGGCCACGGAGGGGGAACAGCCGTCGACAGCCCGCCCCGCCCGCCCCACCCGCTTCCCGTGGCAAACGGAAGACGAAGCGGCCCTGAGACGGGCGACCTGGGATTGGATGGGATCACTCTACGGGAGACGGTGATGGCATCGCTCCCACTACCGGTAGAGGGCCGGGTGGAGAATCTTTGGTTTCCTTTTGTTTCTGTTCCGCCGGCTTCTCAGCCGGCACCCACAAAACCACAAAAAGAGTGCATTCCTATTCCTTCTCCAGGTCTTCAGAGGATCGAGAGAGATGTGAGCGGGCATTCACATGCTCTTCCTCCCTCTCCTCTATCGCCAGCGGGTGTTCTGAGGAGTTCCAGCTCTCCGCTGAGGAGACGGGACCACCAGCACCCTCCTCGGAGTCTGTGCTCTCCGCTGAGGAGACCAGACGACCGTCACCCTCAGCGGGCTCAGGTCAGTGTCACACACACACATACTGTAGATACTTATGCTGCCTCAGCAGACGCACCGGCAGTACCACCTGTCCCGCTCAGCCGCCCCACCGCGGGTACCCCGACAGTGCCGTTAATTCCCCTCGTACGGTCCCTGGGGGCGTGGCTTCAGCTTCCCAACCCGTCTCGTTGGGTGTTACGCACTGTTCGCCTCGGTTACGAAATTCAATTCATCCGGCACACACCCAAATTCTCGGGCATTCGTTTCACCACGGTGAAAGCGTCCGATGCACACGTACTGCGTGCAGAGGTCGAAGTCCTGTTGGCGAAGGACGCGATCGAGCCGGTCCCTCCAACCGAGATGAGATCGGGCTTCTACAGCCCGTATTTTATAGTACCCAAAAAAGGCGGCGGGTTGCGACCGATCTTGGATTTGCGCGTTCTGAACAAATCTCTGCAGAAGAGATCCTTCAGGATGATAACACCGAAGCAAATATTCAATTCAATTCGCCCCCAAGATTGGTTTGCGGCAATAGACCTGAAAGACGCGTACTTTCATGTGTCCATAATCCCTCGTCACAGACCGTTTCTCCGGTTTGCGTTCGAGGGACGGGCATACCAGTACAAAGTTTTACCGTTCGGGCTATCCCTCTCTCCCCGTGTGTTCACGAAAGTAGTGGAGGCGGCGTTAAAACCCCTCAGAGAGAGCGGCGTTCGCATACTGGCTTACCTCGACGATTGGCTTATAATAGCGCATTCTCGACGGACGCTGTGCGAGCACAGAGATTTAACGCTTCGGCATCTCGCCCGTTTGGGTCTTCGGGTCAACTGGGAAAAGAGCAAACTCTGCCCCACGCAGAGGATCTCTTTTCTCGGGATGGAACTGGACTCGATCGATTTATCGGCGCGTTTGACAGAAGAGCGCGTCCAGTCAATTCTGACTTGCCTCGGTTCATTCCGAGGGAAGAATGCGGTCCCGCTGAAACAATTTCAGAAGCTCCTGGGGCATATGGCTGCAGCAGCGGCCGTGACACCGCTCGGACTGCTCCATATGAGACCGCTTCAGCGTTGGCTTCACGATCGAGTCCCGAGGAGAGCGTGGCGCGCCGGCATCCATCGTGTAACCATTACACCTGCGTGTCGCCTAACATTCCCCCCGTGGTCGGACCCCGCGTTTCTCAGGTCCGGTGTGTCCATGAGACAGATCGCTCAGCATGCTGTTGTACACACAGATGCGTCCGACACGGGCTGGGGTGCCACGTACGACGAGCTTACAGCTTCAGGGGTGTGGACAGCACCCCAGTTGCACTGGCATATCAATTGCCGAGAGTTGTGGGCAGTATATCTGGGACTCGTACGCTTCGCTACGGAGCTGCGAGGGAAGGATGTACTAGTACGCACCGACAACACTGCGACCGTTGCGTATATCAACCGTCAAGGCGGTTTGCGCTCCCGTCACCTGTCGCAGCTCGCTCGTCATCTCCTCCTTTGGAGTCAGAAGCATCTGAGGTCCCTTCGTGCCATTCACATTCCGGGCTCGCTCAATACAGCAGCAGACGCGCTTTCTCGAGCTGCGCGCCCCGGCGAGTGGCGACTTCACCCCCAGACGGTCCAGCTAATTTGGAAGAAGTTCGGTCGTGCGCAGATAGATCTGTTTGCGTCGCCGGACGATACCCACTGTCGCCTGTTTTATTCACTAACCGAGGGCAGCCTCGGCGTGGACGCATTGGCACACAGCTGGCCTCGGGGGATGCGCAAATACGCATTCCCCCCAGTGAGCTTAATCGCACAGACACTGTGCAAGGTCAGGCAGGACGAGGAGAACCTTTTACTGATCGCCCCATATTGGACGAGCAAGAATTGGTTTCCAGAGTTAATGCTCCTCGCGACAGCCCCTCCCTGGCGGATTCCCCTGAGGAAGGACCTTCTTTCTCAAGGAGGGGGCACATTATGGCACCCGCGCCCCGACCTGTGGGATCTCCATGTGTGGTCGTTGAGCGCGCGCAAGGTTTAAGTGATTTACCGCAAGCGGTATCTAACACAATCAACGCGGCACGAGCTCCGTCTACGAGACGGGCTTACGCGTTTAAATGGAACCTTTTCGTCACCTGGTGCTCTTCGCAACGCGAGGACCCCAGAGAATGCCCTATTAACACCGTGCTTTTATATCTTCAACATAGGTTAGACGGTAGGCTGTCACCCTCCACCATTAAAGTTGATATCGCCGCTATTTCTGCTCATCACTCACTTATTAACGGCAGAACAGTTGGCCAGCATGATTTGGTTGTTAGATTTCTAAGAGGCGCTCGTAGGCTAAACCCCTCGCGCCCTCCTTCTATTCCTCCCTGGGACCTGTCCATGGTGCTGAAAGCCCTGCAGGCCCCCCCGTTCGAGCCTTTGCAGTCTGCGAGTCTGAAGCTTTTATCAATGAAAGCTCTGACCCTGCTAGCATTGGCCTCAGTGAAGAGAGTAGGGGATTTACATGCATTCTCTGTTGACGACTCGTGCCTTCAGTTTGGTCCTGGTGCCTCAAGTGTAACATTGAGGCCCAGACCAGGTTACGTGCCCAAAGTTCCCACTACTCCTTTCAGAGATCAAGTGGTGAGCTTGCAAGCGCTGCCTCCGGAGGACGCAGACCCAACCGTGGCTTTGTTGTGCCCCGTACGCGCACTGCGACTCTACGTGGATCGCACGCAAAGCCTCCGGACCTCAGACCAGCTCTTTGTTTGTTATGGTGGCCAGCAGAAAGGGAAAGCTGTCACTAAGCAGAGGATGTCTCATTGGATAGTTGATACTATCGCCCTGGCTTATAATCTTCAGGGCATTCCTTGCCCCTTTAATTTGAGAGCGCACTCCACACGGAGCGTTGCCTCATCTTGGGCTCTAGCTCGTGGTTCCTCGCTAACAGACATCTGTAGAGCTGCTGGTTGGGCGACACCTAATACGTTCATTAGATTTTACAGTGTTCGTATCGAGCCTGTATCCTCTCGTGTTCTTTCCTCACCAGGGAGGGCACGGAGAGCAGACTCGCAGGTCGGCTTGCAGCCTCCAACTGATGCTTCATAACTGTGTCAGTATGGAAGGCCTTCAGAGCAAAAATGCGTAATGGTTTGAATTGCTCTTCCTCCGCTGCCTTGGCAGCCTTTGTTGCGGAGCATTGGCTGTCAGCCTTCACTAGCTGCATCCTCGCGAACCTATGTGTTGGCTCGGGCTCCACATTGTGTCCCACCGGGTTCCTTTGTGAGTATTTTTCCGTGGGGTTAATCCTACTAGCCCACGTTTCCCTTAGCAGAGCACTGCTTTGCTTACACAGCCACGGCTGTCTTTATTCCTCAACTACGGTTGACTTTCGCCCACCATTAGCCCTTAAGAGGGGCGGTGGCTTCCGCAGCGTTCCTATCCCGCTCAGGTAGGGCGCTTCCCAGTCGCTGGCACTACTGTGGGGTTATGGAACATCTAGTGCCCGGCCTTCTGCCTTAAAACCTATCTCCTCCTCCTTAAGTGGAACCGGAGGGCTTTACGCAGACACTGGAAGAGGTCAGCCCCTAGTGGCGTTTTGGTAGGGATTCCCAATTCGTCGGTCACGACGTGACGTCGTAGTGACCGACTGAAAGGGAACGTCTCGGTTACGGATGTAACCCTCGTTCCCTGAAGGAGGGAACGGAGACGTCACGTCCCGTCGCCACAGGTGCTGCCACCTGCTGTTTATCGGCCGGTCTCATTTTCCCGGCTTTCTCAGCGAAAAGAAGCTAATTTCCCTATTTGCACCTGCTGCTTATATACGCACCTGGCGGGGCGGCGCCAGCATTATGCAAATATCTCAATGCCAAGTTCATTGGCGTTTTAGTAGTATACGAAGCAGATTGGTCTCTCTAAGCGAGTTCCCAATTCGTCGGTCACGACGTGACGTCTCCGTTCCCTCCTTCAGGGAACGAGGGTTACATCCGTAACCGAGACGATTTCTAAAACATCTGTAAAGGGGTCATAAATTGAAAAATCTAAATTTTCTTGATCTTTTAACAGGTCATTGCACTATATAAGCATCCTGTAAGTTTCCGAACTTAAAACTGTTTGGTTAAAGCCAACCCTTCATGTCAGATTTTGCCTGATTATGACATCATGTTACTTGCTTTTTAGCCCTGCCCCATCAACAGATGCAAACATAAGCAATAAAAAATAGAGATGCCTTCAAATATTATAAGATACTGTATGAGGAAATTAACGACAAAATATTAAATATTTTTCATAAAATATTAAGACATTAATGACAAAACAGTGACACTTTTTATCTAAAATATGAAGACATTAATGACAAAATAGTGAATATTTTTATCTAAAATATGAGGACATTAATGTCAAAATATTGAATCATTTTTAATAAAATATGAGGAAATTAATGACAAAATATTGACTATTTTTATATAAAATATGAGGACATTAATGACAGAATATTGATTCTTTTGTTTTATAAAATATGAGGTAATTAATGACAAAATGTTGACTATTTTTATTTAAAATATGAGGACATTAATGACAAAATATTGACACATTTTTAATAAAATATGAGGAAATTAATGACAAAATATTGACTATTTTTATTTAAAATATGAGGACATTAATGACAAAATATTGACTAATTTTTAATAAAATATGAGGAAATTAATGACAAAATATTGACTCTTTTTATATAAAATATGAGGACATTAATGACAGAAAATTGATTCTTTTGTTTTATAAAATATGAGGTAATAAATGACAAAATATTGACTATTTTTATTTAAAATATGAGGACATTAATGACAAAATATTGACTATTTTTATATAAAATATGAAGACATTAATGACAGAATATTGATTCTTTTGTTTTATAAAATATGAGGTAATTAATGACAAAATGTTGACTATTTTTATTTAAAATATGAGGACATTAATGACAAAATATTGACTCTCTTTATTTAAAATATGAGGACATTAATGACAAAATATTGACAAATCTTTAATAAAATATGAGGAAATTAATGACAAAATATTGACTATTTTTATTTAAAATATGAGGAAATTAATGACAAAATATTGACTATTTTTATTTAAAATATGAGGACATTAATGACAAAATATTGACTCTCTTTATTTAAAATATGAGGACATTAATGACAAAATATTGACAAATTTTTAATAAAATATGAGGAAATTAATGACAAAATATTGACTATTTATATTTAAAATATGAGGACATTAATGACAAAATATTGACAAATTTTTAATAAAATATGAGGAAATTAATGACAAAATATTGACTATTTATATTTAAAATATGAGGATATTAATGACAAAATATTGACTCTCTTTATTTAAAATATGAGGACATTAATGACAAAATGTTGAGTCTTTTGTTTTATATAATATGAAGACATTCATGACAAAATATTGAGTCTTTTGTTGTATAAAATATGAGACATTAATGACAAAACAGTAACACTTTTTATTTAAAATATGAAGACATTAATGACAAAATAGTGAATATTTTTATCTAAAATATGAAGACATTAATGACAAAATATTGTCTAATTTTTAATAAAAAATTAGAAAATTAATGACAAAATATTGACTCTTTTTATGTAAAATATGAGGACATTAATTACAAAATATTGATTATTTTGTTTTATAAAATATGAGGAAATTAATGACAAAATATTGACTAGTTTGTAATAAATATGAGTAAATTAATGACAAAATATTGACTCTTTTTATGTAAAATATGAGGACATTAATTACAGAATATTGATTCTTTTGTTTTATAAAATATGAGGAAATTAATGACAAAATATTAACTTTTTTATATAAAATATGAGGACATTAATGACAGAATATTGATTTTTTTGTTTTATAAAATATGAGGAAATTAATGACAAAATATTGACTATTTTTATTTAAAATATGAGGACATTAATGACAAAATATTGACTCTCTTTATTTAAAATATGAGGACATTAATGAGTAAATGTTGAGTCTTTTGTTGTATAAAATATGAGGAGATTAATGACAACTTAAATGATAAAAATGCCTTTTATATGCTTTAAAACCTTAAAAATTATTTAAGGTTTTCCAAATATATAGTTTTAATATGCATCCCTGAAAGGGTTCCGAGATTTGGAAAGGTTGACGCCTAGGCTCTAAAGAATTAAGATAAAGAGGGGACACAAATTTAGGGTTAAGCTGAAGAATACAGGTAATGATTCCTCAGAATCTGGCCAAATGAAAGTGTCTTAACAGGCAGAAGACATCCAAAGCATACATGTGATGACGAAGCCCCCTTGTGATCTGTAAAATTTGGTTCATGACAAATGCAGAAACAATCTTACATTGAAAATAAAGACATACTATAAGAACAATCAGACCCTGTTTCACTGGCAAGCAAGAATACAAGTTGTCTTCAAGTTTTATTTGTCATGTGTACAGATGTAAGTATAAAATTTTACATCGAATGTTCAATGTGAGGCTCAGGCAAACAACAGCATTACAGTATAAAAAGTTAAATTAAAACAAATTTGAAATGTAATATTTACAGACACCACATACAAGACATAGTTTTGGTTTTATGAAGGGGGTCTCATGTTTTCAGCGCAAAACCACAGAACTGAACTCGTCATGTGAGAACTGGCACATTCATTCATTGCTATGTCAACACCTAGGATAGCACTTGCTTATAAATTAGCATCAACTTGCTCTTAATAATTTTTGTCTGATTAATATGGAACTGGGCCTACGTTAGATTTCAGTACACCAAAATCATATTATATATATATAAAATGTGCACTGTAAAATGTTGGATCAACTTAAAAAAAAAAACTTTTTAAGTTTAACCAACTTTTCACTTTTTACAGTGAGATCTCTAAATTTTGGATTAGTTATGTTTTAGTCTTAGCCCAGTTTGAGCAAAAGTGATAATTGTCTTAGCAAGTGGCACATAACAGTCCAAAAGGTATTAATGTATACTAAAAAAATAGGTTCTGATTTAACACCACGAACTAACACAAACCCATATATACCATCAGCTGCCTAGAGTTTTGTGAAGAGCAATAACCGAATCAAAAGTGACATATAAGTATTGATAACGCAGGATGTAACTCTAAACGTTTTGGGTATTTCTTCTGTTCCCATTTGGTTTTCCATGTCTCAAGACGAAATCAGGAATTCTCATTAGGATCAGCGTATCGCAAAACATCCTAATGGTGCAATTTATGTCTTCGCCAAAATGACTGACTGAGCCTCGCCACGAAGCTAATAAGCATGATCCACGACAGCTCTGGGAAATTGAGGTCGGTTAAATCGAGATTTACAGATTAGATGAATTCTTCTGGTCTATTTGGCTAGAAACTCTGTTATACGAGACCGTTGTGACGTGCTCTCCATAGGAAAGAATTCAAATCCCACGTGAATTTCCTAGAGTGTTTGCGTCCATTAGCAGGTGCTAACCGTCCCGTAAACATCGGTAATGCAGAAAAACGCAAAGATTTGCATTGATCAAAATACAAGAAAATCAATAATCCAATCAAAGCATTCAAATTATGCTGAAAATGAACTGAATCACCCGAAAACTGAACTCCTGCTGTAATGAAATGAGAAAACCTCAGCAGAAATACAGATAACGCTCCAAGTACGCTCATTAAACAATTCAGACTGGGAGGTCTGTTTTGATTTAAAGATCTCTTTCTATCCTACGCAAGGTTAAATAAATCTACAGCGGTTTCCAAACTAATAACTCTTTATCATGGACAAGATCTCTCTGATGAAAAAACAAAACATGAAGAAACTCATTTTTCTTTCCTCGTCGACGTTCCCTCTAGGATATCAATTACAGCCACGTACTCGTGAGTGGGAAACAGAAAATGTGGGGCAACAGACTGCATAATAATTTGTTTATGAAATGACTTCCCCGGGCCACATTGCGCCGCCCTGCTGGTACCGAACGAAAGGTCAGGTATAAAGAAGGCTGTGGCAGAGCGCAAGTTCATAGTTCCTAGTTGTTACTAAAGAGACAAATGCAAGACCATATGAGCTACTATATACTGTATCTCCCCTGGATTTGAGCAGAAAAAGGTATAGTATAGGGAAGATACAGTATACAGTCCTACCTATCTTTATATTAAATGGAATATAAATGTGATTGAAACAACAGCAGTTCACAACCCATTTTAAATTCATAATTTCTGAGAGTCAGGATATTACCTGGCAAAAAAAATTGAAAGTAGGTCTTAATATTGTCTTCATAATATTCAGGATTTTATTGCATGGTGGGAATTTTATACTAGATAGGTTGGAAGGCACAAAAAAGTCAAAGGGTGTAATTACGATTGTAACATCACCATAAGCAGAGTTTTGTTGTGTAAAACTTTTGAGATTAGACAGAAAGATTGCGAAAGTGGTTTTTAAATGTGGTTTAAATTAATTACAACTATTGAAGCCTTAAATTACTTAAGTTATATGAATTCTCATATTTCTATTTCATTAAAAGCTCAGATAAATTCATAATTGGCTCTGGTCTGGGAGGGCAATGCCCCCCCTGCCCCACCCCCAAACTCTGCCTATGGACATCAGACAAACAGTTGTTTCAAAGGCTGGGCAAGTTTTAATATTTTACAAAGACCAACTTTTTACTTTTTTATAAGGTGCAATAACTAATCACTGGATGTATAATGAGACAAGAAATGCCGAATAAATAATAATAATAATGTTTTTTAGTATTGCACATTGATTTTAAGGTTGCCATATAGTGTAAACTTAAGTAATTTACTTATGCTAATGTTTTACTTGGTGATGCAAACTGACAAAGAAAGTCTTGCTGGTTAAGCTAGTTAGGATGTGAAAACAGACAACCAAAATCCAACAATTTTTTTTAAAAAGTGTAGCAATAAAAATATAAAATAGCACTATTAGCACTAGAGACTATTACACTGCACCAGCATTGGCGCTTCACTGTCTCTGTTTATGGAAAATACCCAAAATATGTATTATTTTAGTCAACGATCCATTTATACTCAAACGTTAAGTATAGGTTAAGTAAGAGGGACAATATCAATTTCACTCAAGTTCATTTGGCCTGAACACAAATTTTTCCGCTGAAAGAGGGTCATATGAGGAAAAGGAGGTTATAAAACTTTAGCGAAAAAAAATTAAACAATACTCGCTGTTAAATGCGCACACATACGCAAATAAAGGTAATTTAGTGGCCAGCTTTTTAAAACAAATCTCTATCCGTACGAAACGCTGCACTCCCAAAAGCAGAGACCCTAATTTTACTAAATCAAGTGAAACACATCAGTGATCATTAATCCTGCAGAACTAAACATTTGCTCGGCGCTTGGCTCTTCCTCTGCCTGCTGTGAAAGAGTTCAGTGATACTAATTCCCATGTCACTAATTAATCCTCTTGTAATTTTGGATGCGAGCGAAAAATGAACAAGATTAGATGAATGAGGCCCTGGCATGAATCATTTGCCGAGAAACTCGAACTAAACTCCCATCAACTTTCTACTCGCCGCTTGGAAAATGCATTATGAAGCTTATGAGTATGGCATCACCTTCATTGCAAGTCTATGAGATTTTTTCATTTTGACATGCCAGACGAAAAGCGTAAATTTAATCGCATAAAAAAGTATGGCACACTTGCCCTAAACAAGCCACACAATTTGATGTATATGAATTACTGTTCAAGTTTATTGTTTAGGCAGTTTTACGAAAAGATATGAATAATACAAATTGTAATACAATGAAGTACAATTCGTAACAGCGGAGGGAGGGGGGGTTCGTAAACTGCCATTAATTTCCATTTTTGTGTCGCTTCCTTTGATGATTCGATACACTTTGAACACAATCCATCACTGACTCATTACTGAAAACTAAGTGAAATTGGCAGCGGATCTTAACGTAAACTGTTATATTTCCACACCTCGCAGTTCCTCAACAATGTGAATTGGGGCGGTCACAGTGCAGATCACAGCATATGGCTGATCTCCAAACCACATTGTGTTGAAAAGCTTTTCAATTATAACAATTAATGACTAACACATGGTTCTTCATTGTGTCAAGCCCTCAACGCTGAGCTAATGACAGGGGTCGGAGGATAATCAGCCGTAATTACTACGTAAGTACATCTTAATTCTTAACACACATTTCTACAGATGATTACAACCAATATACAAAGATTTATAGTTATTATAATCACAGCAACGAACCATCACTTGATAACTTAAGTATGGTTAATAGCTTACTATTTAATAGTTGCTGAATTAATTATGATTAATTTGATGAACTTTGCCAATCTTGACGCAGACTGATTAACTGTGGACTACTTTATTTAGGCAGCAACATGGTTATTTGGGTGCATAAAATATATACTGTATCTACAGATCTTTCTGCCACAATGCCAGGGTGTTTTGGTTTTTGCTTGGGTGCGACCGAGTATTTTTGTGTGGTTGCTATGTGGCACACCCCTAACTCTCTATAAAATTCTAGATATGGCTCACAACAAGAAGTTCCTGTCCTGGAGTTGAATCCGACTTTAGTGAGTCGAGGAATCGAGTCTTTTGGAGTTGACTCCCCATCACTACAAAACCGTAATTCAAACTGATCACCCGACCATGCTTTGTGTAAAACAAATATTGGGTTCAGCGTGTTATTTTCTATAGTAGTGATTTTGCAGCTGTTGGTGTGTTTGTTTCTTTGTCAGGTTGGCCACTGCTGTAACTCTTTTACAAAGCAAACCTTATATCTCCAATTATCACATGTCACCCAGAATCACATTCATCACCGGGACGTACAACGCAGAGTTTGGGAGGGTCACCTTTAATCCCCTGCTGGCTTTATCCCATCGGGCCAAATACATTAGCTTCTCACCCATTGTATTTTATGCTTCTTGATGCCAAAATCCCAATCCCGTGCAAACTCAAGCCAAAAACAGCTTTAACGGCAGCAGCAAGCTAAGATATGACCTCAACTGGCACACATCCTCGGCTTTGTTCCCATTTATTGAATATAAGCATAAAATTGGGCTACATTTCCCAAGTGATGTGATATTCTGATGTCACTTGGAGTTACTCTGCAACGACATCAGGCCTGTTATTTTTCCTTTAAGGTGATCAAAGCTGGGGAATTTCAAGGGAGAAGGAAATTTCTGGGTAGTGAGGGGCCGGTGGAGGGCTTGCTCTTTTGCATCTGGTTTGTATCTGCATAGTGCATAAATTACAGGACAGTATTACACCCAAAGACAAAGTAGAGAAGGGTGACTCCACATTTAAAGTAATCTGGACCTTATCTGCAATTAAACCATGGATTTTCACCATCTTAAAGGTATAGCGAAAGATTTCCGTTTTCCGGGTGGATCATCAAGACTATTGGTCATCCCAGATGTCAATCATTTTGATTATATGTTGACGTATAACCGTCGTACGTGCTTGCCTCTAGGTTGTGCTACGGTTTCAACCATTCATTGAAGCTCGCATTCTCGCAGTTTTTTTTTTTCAAAATGTCTGAGGGTCGCAAGAGAAAAAGTGTCTATGAATTGTATGACAAGAAGAGAAAGGACAATAAAGAAAGAAACAAGACCAGAATGTTTATGGGAGACTATTTCACACGCTGGCGTGAGCTAAAAGGACAGGTTGGGCTTCCCACGCGAAGTTTCTACTGGAAAGGTAAATGTTGTCATGCTATTTGGAGAAATCCATTTAAAATCACTGCTGGTCAAAGTTGATGTAAGCTATGATTAGCGATGCTAGCCCTGGCACAAGTCACGAACCGCACAGACACGGTAAACATGCCGACAGAAACTTGTAAACAGAGCGAAGAGAAGAACTGAGCTCCTGCATGCTCTCTCTCTGTCTCGTGCATGCGTTTAAAAGGCGTTCCCTCTCGGGAGTGTTGCGTGTGCATTTTTTAAAAAATATCGAGGGGCGGTTCTTTTAAATAATTCGGGAAAATCTTCTGCTATACCTTTAAGTGACCAGGAGACATATAAGGTGCAACGGTTCGATCCAAGCTGATATTACTAGTACACTCTAAAAATGCTGGGTGACTTTCAATCCAGCATTGCCTCAAACCCAGCAGTTTAACCTACGCTGGGTTGTTTTAACCCAAACCCATGCTGGGTTGTTAGGTCATATATAAAAATGTCCTGGGTTAATTTAACCCAACAGCTCGGTTCGTCCATTTTTACCCATTGCTGGGTTGAAAATAACTACATTTTTTTAGAGCATACTTACTGAAAGAACCCAAACATTTATTTACATTTATGCATTTGGCCTGATGGTTTTATCCAAAGCGACTTACAGTTTAAATCTATACATTTGTATCAATATGCGTGCTTCCTGGGAATCAAACCCACAACATTTGTGTTGATGATGCAACCAGAATATCATAGAGACCAAATAACCACCTACTGTAGCAACACCCTATTAACCACCCAGAACACCATATCGACCAACATCGTGATTGCAAATTTACATGGGCAAAAACAGCCCGCGTTTTCTTCAGAAATAAATCTAGTTTATATAAAACTGCCATCCCAGAGTTTCATGGTCCTTTGACAACCTTGGGTCAAGCCCCAAGAAAAACAATAGAGCCAAGCTACGGTTGTTTTTATGGACACAGACTGTTTAAAAGACTTCAGGCTTTGCCCCAGCTATCAAACCTTGACTTGTGTCTGCACCTAAGCAACGGTCATTGGCAAGCATAGCTGAGTTTTGATGAGGATAATAAGGTGTAGACAGTCATTGCTGGATGGTCTTTGGCCACGGCTCAAGGGCTGATATAAAGGCCAATGAGTCCTCTTTTGTTAGTAATGTTGTTGGCTTTGGAACTCAAACTGCATCTGGTCAAGGGGAAGTTACTGCCTGACAACATCTGCCCGGTCTCAAAGACACTCTCTGTGCAAACTTTTTCATTCTTACAGACTCTCCTTCTTACACTGGGAAAGAGAAATTACTTATTTTACAGCACATTAAAGGGATAGTTCACCCAAAAATTTACATTAGGCCATGTTGTTCTGAATTTGTATGAGTTTCTTTATTCTGTTGAATACAAAGGATATATTTTTAATGAATGATAGAAAAAAACATATACTTTGGAAGTCAGTGGGTACTGTCAACTGTGTGATTACCAAAATTATCTTCCTTTGTATTCTTTACCTAACCGTTAACAGTTCTAGCTAAAAATATTCTATGAAACGGAAGTAGCAATTGTCTTTTTGACCGAGCGAAAGGGCTTCTGAAATGAGAAAAAACGTAGGACAGGACTTAAATTTGAGAATTGATTGGGTCATGTTGCTATGTGCTAATCACTGCAATCTTTTCCCGGGCTCCGCCCTCAAGTCATTCCTCATGACCGGAATTAAAGAGGGATCGTTTCAGGGCACATGAATTTTTACGCCTATTGTCCGGTTAACGTTTTTACATTCTATTGGTGTGTAATTGTGTATTAGTACATGTTAACGATATGCAAAAGGTACAAACCCCAAAGTAAACAAAGACGCAAGTTATCATTCCCAACGTAAATCTCTTTTATTGGACTACAACAAACACACGGATGGTAGGCAACAGATTACTTTCTGGGATTGGTGATGTAGAAGAGAACGACATTATCATAATTCATTCGTAAATTAACTCCTGTTAGCATTGCATTGCATTGTGACCAAATCTTAAATACATGGTAAGGAGCGTCACATTTCCGGCTGAGGTCAGAGGTATTGAGACAAATCACAATATACAGATTAGCCGGCCAATCAGGGACACAGAGCTTTTAAAATTTATGAGTTTTAACCAAATCAGTCTATTTCAGGAATAGAGCTACAAAAATGTACGGCATGTGGAATTTTTTTTTTTTAACCATAAACCACTCAAACACTTTGTATTACACCAAATAACATTGTTTTTAGAAATGAAATAGGTGCACTTTAAAATATAATGAAGATCAAACAAGTCATTTGTAAACAATATTCCCCCAAATTTTACGTTCTTAATTTCAATTTCATTGTGACTTTAAAAAAATGGTTCCTATAAAATCATACACTGTAAAAAAATTCCGTAGAAATTGCAGCTGGGTTGCCGGTAATTTTCCGTAGATTTAAATTTATGTTTTTACTGGCAACATTTTGTTCAAAGTTAAATGAACATTAAACGTTTACAAGTCTTTGTCTTTACAGAGTAAAAGTAAAAAAACCGCATCAAGCAAAACATTCTGGGAAACAAAATTTTAAGCAAAAAACAGAAAAAGGTTGATGATGATTTCTGGTTCCCAGAATGCTTTGCATGAGGCTGTTATAGTAAAGTTTTATTCTGTAAAGATAAAGACTTGTTAATATTTAAAATTTATTTAACTTTGAACAAACTCTTGCCAGTAAATAACATAAATTTAAATCTACGGTAAATTACCGGCAACCCAGCTGCAACAACATTGTAATTTCTACGGATTTTTTTACAGTGTAGAATGTACTTCAAAAAGCTTCTTCTAAGACTTGAGAAAAACTAAACACATTTTCTTCTATGGCATCAGGAACCTTAAAAGATTAAAAAGCAAAGACATGATTTATTCTCCGTGAATGCCTTTTCTATGGATACAAAAAAATACAGGGATTATCCAAGCGAATGTTGAATGACAGATAAAACTGACACGAGAAGATACTCGGCGCGGCTCAAACTTCAGAGTAGTTCTGCGTCTGTGCTCTGAGGGAAAAATAACCGGTTGCTGGCACAAGCAAATACATATGTCAAGAATTTATAAAGACGGCCTCTGTGTAAAAAGGGAGGCGGTTGTGAGGATACACAGAATCTGATGAAAGCTGGCTCACTGTGGTAAGCTCGGTCTGGTTATAGATGCTGAACATCTTTACTGTATTAGAGCCTTTCCAGCACTTATCATTAAGAGGAACTGATATCATAAATAAAGTATGTTAACATGGTGTCAGAGCGCATGGAAGTTCTGTTTGATATGCGATTAAATAGTTTTCTCTTAATGTTTTAAACATTAAACTGTCTTTTCCTATTTATCCAAACTTTAAGATTTACATACGCTTCAGATAAAAACATCTGCTTCTTTAATTCATACCTTCGTGAAAACACCACAGTACGCGGTTGCGCCAATCATTTGGAGGCTCTGTACACAAACAGATACTTGCAATAAATCGTACGACCTCTTCGGTAGACGTGAGAAATAACAAACATTTGTGAGCAGCTATGAACCTCAAATCGTTCTTGGATAACCATATGTCAGAAACACAAATTATTGGGGTATGTGGACACTTAAAGGGACATTCCACTTTTTTTGAAATTATGCTCATTTTCCAGCTCCCCTAGAGTTAAACATTTAATTCTTGCTGTTTTGGAATCCATTCATCTGATCTGCAAGTCTGGCGCTAGAACTTTTAGCATAGCTTAGCATAATCCATTGAATCTGATTAGACCATTAGCATCGCTCTAAAAAATAACCAAAGAGTTTCAATATTTTTATAACTTGACTCTTCTGTAGTTACATCGTGTACTAAGACCGGCAGAAAATTAAAAGTTGAGATTTTCTAGGCTGATATGGCTTGGAACTATACTTTCATTGTGGCGTAATAATCAAGGACTTTGCTGCTGTAACATGGCTGCAGGAGGCGTAGTGATTTCACGCAGTGACTGAAAATAGTCCCCTGCTATTGAAAGCAACCAATAGGACTATTTTCGGGCAGTGCGTAATATCACTACGCCTGCTGCAGCCATGTTACAGCAGCTAAGTCCTTGATTATTACGCCAGATTGAGAGTATAGTTCCTAGCCACATCTGACTAAAAAATCTCAACTTTTATTTTTTCCGCCAGTCTTAGTACACGGTGTAACTACAGAAGAGTCAAGTTTTCAATAGGAAAAATATCGAAATTCTTTGGTTATTTTTTAGCGCGATGCTAGTGGTCTAATCAGATTCAATGGATTATGCTAAGCTATGCTAAAAGTGGTACCGCCAGACCCGGAGATCAGCTGAATGGATTCCAAAATGATAAAATCAAATGTTTAACTCTAGGGGAGCTGGAAAATAAAGTGTCCCTTTAAAGGAATATTCCACTTTCATAAAAAATTCTGATAATTTACTCACCCCCATGTCATCCAAAATGTTTATGACTTTTTTGTTACACTGCAAAAAATGATTTTCAAGAAAAAATATCTTAGTATTTTGTCTTGTTTTCAGTTAAAATATCTAATAATTCTTAAATTAAGATGCTTTTTCTTGATGAGCAAAACGACCCAAGAAAATAAGTCTAGTTTTTTGACCAAAAATATCAAATTTAAGTATTTTGTGTATAAAACAAACAAAACAATCTGCCAATGGGGTAAGCAAAAAAATCTTGAACATTTTTCAAGAAAAATTTAATTTAACTTAATTTAAGATTTTTTTTTGATGTTTTTACTGAAAACAAGACAAAAATAAGTATTTTTTTTTTCTTGAAAATAATTTTTTGCAGTGAGCACAAATTCACTTAAATTTTATATTTTTTTGTGTGTTTTATATGGATTTTTGTTTATTTTAACACTATCCCATCACAATATGTACGTATTTTATGATGTTTTCAGTAGAAATATCCAAAAATTCTAAAATTAAGATGTTTTTTCTTGATGAGCAAAATGACCTAAAAAAATAAGTCTAGTTTTGAGACAAAAAAATATCAATTTAAGAGAATTTGTGATTAAAACAAGCAAAAATATCTGCCAATGGGGTGAGAACAAAATCTAAAAATAAGATTTCTTTTTTCTTAAACACGCAATCTAATCAAAATTTTCTCACCCCATTGGCAGATAATTTTGCTTGTTCTAAGCACAAATTCACTTAAAATGTATAGTTTTTGTCTGAAAGTTTTATGTCATTTTGCTCATCAAGAAAATGCATCTTGACTGAAGAATTTTTAGATATTTCTACTGAAAACAAGACAAAAATACTAAGTAAGAAAGTATTTTTTGCAGTGCAAATAAAAATATGCCTTGTAAAATATGTCTGAATTCTCGTAAGATCAGGTTGGTTTATTTATAATATATCTATCAACCCAACCGGTTGGGTTTGTCCATATTTGACAGTAAAACAACCCAACATTTTGTATTATACGAAAATGTGCAAACAAGATTCTGTGCAATAACCTTCCCCGGATGATTCCTGGCATTTAAATTCAAAGATGATATTAAACATCTTAAGTTACATTTATTTCAGCTTAAATAAGTGTGGTTCATTGAAGCCGGAAGAATGACGGCTTCGTAAGTGAAACACGAAAGCAGCAGACGCGCAGCCAGATGTGTGTTGGAAAGGGTCGTGGTCCCTCTTCTCCAGTGATATTTCGCCCAGTCCTACATCTTAACTGCACACTAATACAGATGTGCACGGTACTGCTTGTAAATCTCCCAGAACCAGGAAATACAACACAAATGGAAATTTCAGCAGGACGTATTACAGCAGTATCCATTTGCACGGCAACCTTCTCTACTGTCGGGGCTGGACACGGAGAAACGGGAAGACCACAGCATCTTCTGGAGCCTGTCCTGCTAAACCTTCTTGCCTGAATATAAAAACTTCTGAATAAAACAAGTTTATTCGATTGTATTTAACTACAACACTTTGTTACCAATTTGCCATGTGATGTCTGCTTTAATTAGCAGCATTGCTTGCTGCCACCAAAGACACCTAGGCATCATTACATTGATCATTCCCTTAGAGCCCAATCCCATATGCACCTCAACAAGCTCTGTAAAAAATCCATCTAATTCATTTAAAAGCAGTACTCAATACTCTTGCATCCAGAAATGGCCTATGAAGGGTGTAGACAGCAAAGCAGCTAACTAGGTTCTGGAACAGAGTAAACATATATTTCCCAGCTCAATGAATGGCTTTTGTTAAGGGACCATCAGTTGCACATCCACTTAAAGTCACAGTTTCCCACTACTTCACAACAGTGCTGTGCTGATTTATTGGCACCACTCTTTGCCAAATAAAAGAAGCAGTTCAAGCGCAGATGGGACGAGTCTCAGGCTACATTATTTGTACACTAGTGCTATTTAGCACGGAAAACATTGCAGCCGTAAAAAGGGTCTAGAAACGAATCAAAACTCAAGCCAAGACCCATGTCAGAGATCTGGCCAATATACGACAGATCAAGATAAGACAGACAGGCAGAAATGAGCTCTTAGAAAGAACACAGGTTAACATCTGTCTGGGGCTACGTGTCCAAGACTAGCTGGAGACCTGCATGTACTCATCAATTCTTCAATAAGATGTGCACTTTGGTGTGGTTTTAACAACCTTTTAAAAACAATCATTTTCGTTAAATCTGTTATTGTGTTTCTTTAATATTTTTGTCCTTATCAGGTTACATTTGTTCCACCAACATTTTCAAACTCGCACTGTAATGTATAAACATTGCACTTTTTCCAAAAATTAAAGATGAAGTGTGTGTGCGTAATATGTTTTAGATTTAAATGCCATCTCCAATCATGGTTTAAAGTAGCAATTTACCAAAATATCTTCATTTTGAATCTTCACCATGTTGGCTACCATATACTGTAAGCACACCAGACTTGGCTGGCATACCTACCTATGGTGTGTGAATCGTCACTGGTCTTACAATTCGATTCAGTCCGATATGCATCGCTATGCATTGCATCCTCAATTTTAATATTACTACAGGCATGGTTTTAATATTTTAGCATCTTAACCTTACTAATCTGTTACATCCTGCTCAAGCTGGGAAAGTTGATCGATCAGCTTGTTCATCTGCATTTTCTGGATCAGATTTGGCTCGTATTGATAAAGTAGTAAAGACGATACTAACTACTGTCAGTATCGCATTGAGAGCTAATCTTTCAAACATGGTAAGGAGTGTCACAGCTGACATCAGAGGTATTCAGGCCAATCACAATGTATTGGTTATCGGGCCAATCATACCATGCTTTGTACAAAATTAGAGCGTTTGAGGAAGGCAGGGAATAATGGAGCAACAGAATTGTACGGTATGTGGAAAATAATGTGTTTTTAACTATAAACCATGCAAACACATCGTATTATATCAATATTATATGATAATATTAAATATATTAATAATATTAAAGGAGCTGTGAATCAAACAATCAATTTTAACTTGATAATTTCTTACATAACAGGTCATCATACTTAAATGAACATCCTGCAAGTTTCAAAACTGAAAACGTCCATGCAAATGAAATATAAAAGTTTTTGGCACCAAGCCAGGAAAATGGTCGATTTAGGAATGTGCCGAAATATGATGTCAGAGTAGAATTAAAACACCTCCCCAAACCCAAATACAATGAACACTTTTGTAGCCCCGCCCACAGCATAGCGTGACACACGTGTGGGCCAGGGGCAAAGCAAACCATGCAGTGTCTCAACAATCAGTAACATGTCTTTAAAGATTGCCAAATGTAACTAAAATGACTTTTCCTGAGAGACTTTTATTTTGACGCAGTGATCTGTTATGAGTACCCATGGAAACTGAGTGTTCGTTTGTGGAAGAACAGTTTGTGGTGAGAACACAGCCACTGGATAACCTTAACTCGGAGGCTCGGAACATAACATTAGGAATGTGTGGTTAAAGTTTGTTTTTAAAGAAATTCCAGCTCGCGTGTGGAGTGTTTGTTTACTTTGTGTAATACGGATTAATTCAGAAGCCACAAGTCAATGCTGGATTTGCAGAGAGACTGTGATTAAAAGCACCACTAATATTGCATCTGGCAGGAATGACACAACAGTATACACAGTAAGTAAAACATTTTACGTTATTTAAGTTACTACGTTTTACTATTGCTTAGTAAGAGATCGCTTGATATGTCCTGTTGTAACATCCGTGTCTAAGCACGTATATTTGACTGTTTTAATTTACTAAAAACATTAAACGATTAATAAAGGTGCAACACTTAGCAATACAACTGTAATATAACTATAGAAATATACAAAGTTAGTGATAAAGAAGGACTAACCAGACGCAATTTAGATTCTGATGCGCGCTTACTGTGTTGTATACGGTAATTTAGTCAAGTCAAGTCGAGTTTAAAGTTTTGTTTTTACTCTACTATACATTTTGTCATTTATGTGTATCATCTTCAGCACCCAGAATCTTTTGTGGCTAAAACATATTTGTGTTCGGCTGCTATTTTTACACATTAATGTTTTTAAAACATTTCCCCACATGTAATGACGGGGAATGAAGCTATCCAATCATAGCAGTGGGCGTTTACATCCAGGTCTTGATTAACGACATCAGACGTTTATCTGCCAACGTCGCAAGAGCAGGAACTGAAGAATATACGCCAATAATGTTCAGCATTTTAGGTTATGCAGAAATGTAGGCACCTTCTTACAATAAACTTGTGTTGAATATAACATGAAGGCATTTAATCTAAAATTATTGTGTGTGTTCAGGAAATCATATACGTCTATATAAAAAATGTAATATTTGAGTGAACTATTCCTTTAATATAAACATAAACTACAAGAAAGTTCTTATATTAATTTTTTGAAAAATGTAAACACTGTGGTATAATCAAAGCATTACTCTGTTTATTTGAGTATAACCACCCTAATACAGAAACACTGGCTCAGATAGGTGAAGCCTTTGGGAAACGTCATTATTTTTGCAATTTCGTCTGGTGATGCTATAGTGCATCGGAAATAACATTTGTCATTTGTTTATTAGCTCGTCATAGTTAGTTTAGACAGTTGATAAGATAGACTACAGTACCCGGTGTTGTGGCTGAGGTCAACCTGGTTAGAACTAGCTAACTGCTTAGCAAAGTCGCCTTGATCCAAAACTCATCAACCTTAGGTTGCTATGACCTGGTTTTGCTGGCATGGACAGGGGAAATAATTATGTTCTTTTGAAGTTTGCTTTGATCATGCGAGCCGTTAAAGAGTCGCTCAGTAAAAATAAACGCAAAGAAAGGACATATTCTGATTAAAGAGTTTTCCACTATGAACCGGAAAAAGAGGAGATGGAGGAAGCCTGAGTGAGACGGGAGGAGTGTTTGCCGAAGGTAGAGCAGGAGATCAAGAGGAAAACGTAAATGAGACTGAATAAACATTCCAGCTACTTTTGGCTTGCGCGGTCTCT
This sequence comes from Paramisgurnus dabryanus, assembly GCF_030506205.2. Lineage (NCBI taxonomy): Eukaryota > Metazoa > Chordata > Actinopteri > Cypriniformes > Cobitidae > Paramisgurnus > Paramisgurnus dabryanus. The sequence continues at coordinate 5,822,486 of NC_133338.1, read as the reverse complement.
CGATACATATCTCAATTCAGATTATACCACCATATTTACCAGGATACAAATCTACCGTCTCTTACCATCTTAAATCTTTAGGTAATGTATTTCTAGACTAAACACTTTATTTACATATTCTTTGAAAACATGTGAATGCATCAGCTTTGCAAGCTTAAACTGACTATTCTTATTTTTAATGGGATATTTCAGATTTCATTATAAACAATTTATCCATGTGGATAATTTTTTATTCATGTGCTTTAATAATTTTTTTTTCAAAATCAGAAAATGTACTTTCACCCTCTTCTGGCAGTCCTTGTCTGATGGCATCAGCTGGACAGTTTGGGCGGAGCATCAGTTAACCCCGCCCCCTCTATATGTCATTCTGCTGCGTGTTCCATTTCCTGATGAAAGTTATTTAAAGTATGTAAAGTAATTTTTGGTGAATTTTTTCTACCTAACATTATCCAACATAATGTAAAGATCATTTTGTGAAAATGTAACCTTGATATGATATTGACTGAGTAAGAACATGTCAAATATGGAAAGCAATGTGAAATCAGTGATTGAAATCAAACTTTGATGCTCCTGATCTCACATTTTCCTGTGTTAAATTTCTGGTACTGACATACTTTCATTTTATCTAATACTTACATTTAGCAGTCTATGGAATTTCACATCACTGCAAATTTTATTTCTTATATGTGTGTGTGACAAATACAAATATTGAACTTTAAATTATAAACATCAATTGAGTAATTCTGGTTTCAAACTCAGTAACCTGATTGTTTTCACTAAGGACCCAAATGTAATTGGAACTGAATTGTTGCACTTTGTTATGCCAAGTTTAAAGAGTTTGTGTAATTTACATTATCCATCTTTTTTATTGGACCTGAACAAGAAACACTTTTCCAAAAACAGTTTGTCATAATTTCTTCAACCCAAAAATCCATATACTGTTACTGCCTGTCTGTCTGACTGTCTACCTGTTTTCTGCCTGTCTGTCTGTCCTTTTGTTTGTTTGACTGTCTATCTGTCCTTCTGTCTGTCTGCCTGATTGTCCGGCTGTCTGTCTATCTGCATGTTTTCCTTCTGGCTGCCTGTAAGTTTGCTTGCCTGTCTGTCTGTCCTTCTGTCTGCCGGCCTGCCTGTCTTTCCTTCTGTCCGTCTGTCTTTCTGCCTGTCTGCCTGCTTGTCTGCCTGACTGACTGTCTGTCTGCTTGCTTGTCTTGTCTTTCTGTTTCATTCAGTGCAAGTCTATGGGATTATGGCATGTCTGTCTGTTTGCCTGTCTGTCTGTCCTTCTGTCTGCCTGCCTGTCTCCCTTCTGTTTTTGCCTGCCTGTCTGCTTGCTTGCTTGCTTGCTTGCCTGTCTGTCTTTCCTTCTCTCTCTCTCTCTGTCTGTCTGCCTGCCTGCCTGTCTTTTTGTTTGCTTGCTTGCTTGCCTGCCTGACTGTCTGCCTGTCTGTTCTGCTGCCTGCTTGCCTGTCTGTCTGTCTACCTGTCTGTCTGTTGCCTGTCTGTCTGCCTGTCAGTTCTGCTGCCTGCTTGCCTGTCTGTCTTCCTGCCTGTTTTTGCCTGCCTGTCTGCTTGGTTGCCTGTCTGATTTTCCTTCTCTCTGTCTGCCTGCCGCCTGCCTGTCTGTCTGTCTGTTTGCCTGTCTGTCAGCCTGTCTGTTCTCCTGCCTGCTTTGCTCGCTTGCCTCTCTGTCTGTCTGTCTGTCTGTCTGTCTGTCTTGCCCAGTGCAAGTCTAAGGAATTTCTTTGCCCATTTTTTCCAATATCTGTATGTCTGTCTGTCTGTCTGTCTGTCTGTCTGTCTGTCTGTCTTTCTGTCTGCTTGCTTGCCTATCTGTCTTTCCTTCTCTCTGTGTGCCTGCCGTCTGCCTTTCTGTCAGTCTATCTGTCTGTCTGTCTGCTTGCTTGCCTGGCTGTCTGTCTACCTGTCTGTCTGTTTGTTTGTCTGTCAGCCTACATGTCTGTCTGCTTGCCTGTCTGTCTGCCTGTCTGTTCTGCTGCCTGTTTTGCTCGCTTGCCTCTCTGTCTGTCTGTCTGTCTGTCTGCCTGTCTGTCTTACTCAGTGCAAGTCTAAGGGATTTCTTTGCCCATTTTTTAAAATATCTGTCTGTCTGTCTGTCTGTCTGTATGCTTGCTTGCCTGGCAGTCTTTCCTTTTCTCTGTCTGCCTTCCGCCTGCCTGTCTGTCTTTCTGTCTGCTTTCCTGTCTGTCTGTCTACCTGTCTGCCTGTCTGTCAGCCTGTCTGTTCTCCTGCCTGCTTTGCTCGCTTGCCTCTCTGTATATCTGTCTGTCTTTCTGTCTGCTTGCTTGTCTGTCTGTCTTCCTGCCTGTTTTTGCCTGCCTGCCTGCTTGCTTGCCTGTCTGTCTTTCCTTCTCTCTGTCTGCCTGCCGCCTGCCTTTCTGTCTGTCTGTCTATCTGTCTGTCTGTCTGTCTGCTTGCTTGCTTGCTTGGCTGTCTGTCTACCTGTCTGTCTGTTTGCCTGTCTGTCAGCCTGATTGTCTGTCTGTCTGTCTACCTGTCTGTCTGCTTTCCTGTCTGTCTTTCTGTTCTGCTGCCTGCTTTACTTGCTTGCCTCTGTCTGTCTGTCTTACTCAGTGCAATCTAAGGGATTTCTTTGCCCATTTTTTCCAATATCTGTCTGTATGTCTGTCTTTCTGTCTGTCTACTTGCTTGCCTGTCTGTCTTCCTGTCTGGTTTTGCCTGCCTGTATGTCTTTCCTTCTCTCTGTCTGCCTGTCTTTATGTCTGCTTGCCTGTCTGTCTGTCTGTCTACCTGTCTCTCTGTCTGTCTGTTTGCCTGTCTGTCAGCCTATTTGTTCTTCTGCCTGCTTTGCTCGCTTGCCTCTCTGTCTGTCTGTCTGTCTGTCTGTCTGTCTGTATGCCTGTATGTATGTCTGTCTGTATGCCTGTCTGTCTGTCTGTATGCCTGTCTGTCTGTTTGCCTGTCTGTTCTCCTGCTTGCTTTGCTCGCTTACCTCTCTGTCTGTCTGTCTGTCTGTCTGTCTGTCTGTCTGCCTGTCTGTCTGTCTCATTCAGTGCAAGTCTTAGGGATTTCTTTGCTCATTTTTCCAATGTCTGTCTGCTTGCTTGCCTGCCTGTCTGTCTGGTTGCCTGTCTGTCTGTCTGCCGCCTGTCTGTCTTATTCATTTCAAGTCCATGGGATTTCTTTGCGCATTTTTCCAATGTCTGTTTGCCTGTCTGTCTGTTTCCCAGTCTGTCTGTCTGCCTGCCTGTCTGTCTCATTCGGTGCAAGTCTTAGGGATTTCTTTGCTCATTTTTCCAATGTCTGTTTGCCTGTCTGTTCTCCTGCTTGCTTTGCTTGCTTACCTCTCTGTCTGTCTGTCTGTCTGTCTGCCTGTCTCATTCAGTGCAAGTCTTAGGGATTTCTTTGCTCATTTTTCCAATGTCTGTCTGTCTGTCTGTCTGTCTGTCTGCTTGCTTGCCTGCCTGCCTGCCTGTCTGTCTGGTTGCCTGTCTGTCTGTCTGTCTGCCTGCCTGTCTGTCTTATTCATTTCAAGTTTATGGGATTTCTTTGCGCATTTTTCCAATGTCTGTTTGCCTGTCTGTTCTCCTGCTTGCTTTGCTTGCTTACCTCTCTGTCTGTCTGTCTGTCTGTCTGCCTGTCTCATTCAGTGCAAGTCTTAGGGATTTCTTTGCTCATTTTTCCAATGTCTGTCTGTCTGTCTGTCTGTCTTTCTGCTTGCTTGCCTGCCTGCCTGTCTGTCTGTCTGTCTGCCTGCCTGTCTGTCTTATTCATTTCAAGTTCATGGGATTTCTTTGCACATTTTTCCAATGTCTGTTTGCCTGTCTGTCTGTTTGCCAGTCTGTCTGTCTGTCTGCCTGCTTGTCTGTCTCATTCGGTTGAAGTTTACATTTTTCCAATTAACCACAAAACCTTGCATAGTTTAACAATTAAAACAAACAGGCGTAAAAACTTTTAAAAATAAAAGTTTGTTTTTCTCATGTCTGTTATAGATATCAAAGTGTGTCCATCCAATCAAAATCTATTGTGTTTTTGCAAAAATTGAGTCCTAAACCAACACTAGTTAATACACCCACTGTTTTGGACCTGCTCTTTGACTTCTGCTAAAATCTTCACAGATTACCCTAACACCCCCCTCCATCCGCACACAGCTTTTCTAAAACATAGTGTCGCTATGGAAACCTCATATCCAAGCAGTGCAGTGATGTAAATGATGGGAAACTAATCAAGGTGTAACTCCTGTAACAGTAATGATCGCAGGTCCCTGTCAGTAATGAAGTGCTCTGGACAACTTCCATGGCTTTCATGTGGAGAGCTCGCTCAAGCACTGGCTGACCTCGGCCAAAACTCTCTCACCCTTTCATTTCTGCAGACTACAGCCTGAAGAGTGCAGACTTTAACTTTGTAGTCCTAGCAGGCTGAAGGCCTTCATTTTTTGTCCTCTATTTGCCCTTTTTTTAGTAAATAACCCACAGATATTACCACTCCCATCAGCGCTTTTTTGGAATTGCGCTCTCACACTAATTTGGCCCGTTTAGTAAATCTGGCCCATAAAGTCCTTGTGAACAGGAAGTCGTGATCGACTTTATTTTTTGTATTGTGATGTATTTCCAAGTGAAAAATATATCACATTAGGAAAATAGCGGGCATGGCTTGTGTTTTTTTCTACTGTGAATTGACTAGATTTAGAAAAGTAGGCATTTCATTCAAAATTGGAACTCGCAGCAGACTGACAGTCAGAAGGGGCGGAGTTAACTGATTCTCCCGCCCATGCCGTCTACGTGATGTCATCAGAGAATGATCGCCACAAGAGGGTAGAATAAATTTTTTTGATTTAATTTAAAGTTGATTTAAAACATACACCGCGGGTCTCCTTAAGGGCTCGTTATAGTTGTGCGTAGATCCTACGGCGTAGCCGCGACTGGTAGGTTCCGCGTCGGTTTTTATTTATACTTTTACGTCGTCCTCCGCGTCGACGTGAAAACACGCGTGCAGACCGCTGGTAGGCAGTATCCACGCGTGTAACCACAGTAGTAGCGCGACTGTCAGAGAAGAAGAAGCTTGGCAAGTTAACCCACAAACGAAGAAGAAACAGCAACTTGTTGTGTATGATTTGAGAAGACCAGCAATGATGGAAGTAAATAAACAGCGACTTTTGTTGCAGTTTGAGTTAAAACACTTCTCAACTTGGCTCATCTTTGTTTTCACCGTCACAAACGGAAAAACCTATGACGCTGTTTTTTTTACCTGACGGGAGGGGTTCTGGTGGACCAATCACTGCGCTTGCGGTCCGCGTAGATCTGACGCGCTGTTAAAATTTTTGCGAGGTGCGCGTCAGGCTACGCACTAGCTACGGCGTAGAACCTACGCACGACTATAAATCGCGCTTTACATGGAAGTCGCTGTCATGTTTCTAAAGTAGCCCCAAATGAGCAAACAGTTCTACAGAGCGTGTTTCGTCCCTACGTTGTCTCAGACAATAACATGTTTGTCCTGTGGCGGCTACCATATGCATTTCGAAATTGAGGGGTGAGCTGTTGGTTGCAATTGGCAATCTCACCACTAGATGCCGCTAAAATTTACACATACCACCTTTAAGCAGGAAACTTCCAAAATATTATTCCTCTGACATCTGCAGTATCCTAGATACATACGCTTCCATTAAAAAGCATGTGTCAATTTATTTTAGCAACCGAACAGGTTGCCTGAAGCAAAACTTGCTTGGATGGTGCAAGGGACCCTGGGAATACACATTTTCTTTCTTTTCTCAAGCTATAGTGATATGTATCCCAGCATTCTCCTCCAAACCAATACCAGGGAGACAGGGAGGACTATCTGTAGATTATCAAGTAACACATGAGTAGAAACAGACACAGACTTTTGAAACACCTTGCATTATGACAGAATCCCCAGCAGTACATTGTGGAAACGGTCCATTCTGATTCTCTGCCCCGGCATTTGATGTGTCTATCTATCCCTAGCTCAATCACATCACATCATTAATCTGTTACCCGCTGCCCAACAGCAGGCGGATTCTCTTACACCACACCTCAGCTCCAGACGAACACAAGTGAAAACCATCAGTCCCCGCTGAATAGCAGACTGCTACTGGGAGCAAAGAAGGGAAGCAACATGCTATGATCACTTCAGCACAGATCAACTAAACACAGCATCTTTGCTTTTAGTGTGGACAGACAAATAACTTCATTTATTCCTCTTAGATACTGTTGAAATGCATAAGGAATAGCTTTTTTAATGCATTACACAGTACACAGTGTTCTATATGATATATGCCTGCCTGCCTGCCTGTAGGTCTGTCTACCTGTCTGTCTGTCTGTCTGTCTGTCTGCCTACCTGTCTGCCTGCTTGCCTGCCCTTCTGTTTGCCTGCCTCTCTGTCTGTCTGTTTTTCTGCATGCTTGTTTTTCTACATGTCTGTCTACCTGCTTGCTTGCCTGTCCTTCTGTCTGTCCGCCTGTTTTTCTGCCTGCCTATCTGTCTACCTGTCTGTTTGTCTGCCTGTTTTTCTAAATGTCTGCTTTCCTGTTTTTCTGCCTGTCTGTCTGTCCGCCGGTCTACCTGTCTGTCTGCCTGCCTATCTGCTTGCTTGCCTGTCCTTCTGTCTGCTTGCCCTTTTTTCTGCCTGCCTGTCTACCTTTCTGTCTGTCTGCCTGCATGTATGCTTGCTTGCCTGTCCATCCGTTTGCCTGCCTGTCTGTCTTTCTGCCTGTTTTTCTACCCGTTTGCCTGCTTGCCTGTCCTTCTGTCTGTCTGTTTTTCTGCATGCCTGCCTGTCCACCTGTCTGTCTGTTTGCCTGCCTGTTTGTTTGTCTGCCTGTCTGTCCTTCTGTTTGCCTGCCTGTCTGTCTTTCTGCCTGTTTTTCTGCCTGTCTGTCTGTCTGTCTGTCTGCTTGCCTTTCCTTCTGTTTGCCTGCCTGTCTGTCTTTCTGCCTGTTTTTCTACCGGTCTGCCTGCTTGCTTGCCTGTCCTTCTGTTTGCCTGCCTGTCTGTCTTTCTGCCTGTTTTTCTACCTGTCTGCCTGCTTGCTTGCCTGTCCTTCCGTTTGCCTGCCTGTCTGTCTTTCTGCCTGTTTTTCTACCTGTTTGCCTGTTTGCCTGTCCTTCTGTCTGTCTGTCTGCCTGTCTGTTTTTCTGCATGCCTGCCTGTCAACCTGTCTGTCTGTCTGTCTGTTTGACTGCCTGTTTGTTTGTCTGCCTGCCTGTCCTTCTGTCTGCCTGCCTGCTTGCTTGCCTGTCTGTCTACCAGTTTGTCTGTCTGTCTGCTTGCCTTTCCTTCTGTTTGCCTGCCTGTCTGTCTTTCTGCCTGTTTTTCTACCTGTCTGCCTGCTTGCTTGCCTGTCCTTCTGTCTGTCTGCCTGTTTTTCTGCCTGCCTGTCTATCTACCTGTCGGTCTGCCTGTTTTTCTGCCTGCCTGTCTGTCTGTCTGTCTGCCCACCTGTTTGTCTGCATGTTTTTCTGCCTGCCTGCCTGCCTGTCGATCTACATGTCTGTCTGCCTGCCTGTCTTTTTTCTGCCTATCTGTCTGTTTGTTTGCCTGCCTGCCTGTCTGTCTGCTTCTCTGTCTGTCTGTTTGCCTGCCTGTCAGTCTGCCAGACTGTCTGTCTGCTTGGTTGCCTGTTCTACTCTCTGTCTGTCTGTCTGTCTGTCTGTCTGTCTGTTTGTCTGTCTGCCTGTCTGTCTACCTGCCTGCCTGCTTGCCTGTCCTTCTGCCTGTCTATCTACCTGTGTGTCTGCCTTGTTTTTCTGCCTATCTGTCTGTTTGCCTGCTTTTCTGCCTGTCTGCTTGCTTGCCTGTCTTTCTGTCTGTCTTGTTTTTCTGCCTATCTGTCTGCCTTTTGGTTTGTCTGTTTGCCTGCCTGTCTGTCTGTCTATCTGCCTGCCTGCTTTTCTGTATGCCTGTCCTTCTGTCTGTCTGCCTGTCTGCTTGCTTGCCTTTCTTTCTGTTTGCCTGCCTGTCTGTCTTTCTGCCTGCTTTTCTACCTGTCTGCCTGCTTGCTTGCCTGTCCTTCTGTCTGTCTGCCGTTTTTTCTGCCTGCCTGTCTGTCTATCTGCCTGTCTGCCTTCCCGTCTGTCTGTTTGCCTGCCTGCCTGTCAGTCTGTCTGCCTCTCTGTCTGTCTGCATTTCGGTCTGTCTGTTTGCCTGACTGTCTGTCTACCTGCCTGCTTGCTTGCCTGTCCTACTGTCTACCTGCCTGCTGTTTGTCTGTCTGTCTGCCTGTCTGTCTGTCTGCCTTTTGGTCAGTCTTTCTGCCTGCCTGTTTTTCTACCTGTCCTTCTGTCTGTCTATCTACCTGTCTGTCTGCCTTGTTTTTCTGCCTGTATGTCTTCCTGCCTGCCTATTTTTCTGCCTGTCTGCTTGCCTGCCTGTCTATCTACCTGTCGGTCTGCCTGTTTTTCTGCCTGCCTGTCTGTCTGTCTGCCCACCTGTTTGTCTGCATGTTTTTCTGCCTGCCTGCCTGTCGATCTACATGTCGGTCTGTCTGTCTGCCTGCCTGTCTTTTTTCTGCCTATCTGTCTGTCTGTTTGCCTGCCTGCCTGTCTGTCTGCTTCTCTGTCTGTCTGTTTGCCTGCCTGTCAGTCTGCCAGACTATCTGTCTGCTTGGTTGCCTGTTCTACTCTCTGTCTGTCTGTCTGTCTGTTTGTCTGTCTGCCTACCTGCCTGCCTGCTTGCCTGTCCTTCTGCCTGTCTATCTACCTGTGTGTCTGCCTTGTTTTTCTGCCTATCTGTCTGTCTGCCTGCTTTTCTGCCTGTCTGCTTGCTTGCCTGTCTTTCTGTCTGTCTTGTTTTTCTGCCTATCTGTCTGCCTTTTGGTTTGTCTGTTTGCCTGCCTGTCTGTCTGTCTATCTGCCTGCCTGCTTTTCTGTATGCCTGTCCTTCTGTCTGCCTGTATGCTTGCTTGCCTTTCTTTCTGTTTGCCTGCCTGTCTGTCTTTCTGCCTGCTTTTCTACCTGTCTGCCTGCTTGCTTGCCTGTCCTTCTGTCTGTCTGCCGGTTTTTCTGCCTGCCTGTCTGTCTATCTACCTGTCTGCCTTCCTGTCTGTCTGTTTGCCTGCCTGCCTGTCAGTCTGTCTGCCTCTCTGTCTGTCTGCATTTCGGTCTGTCTTCCTGCCTGCCTATTTTTCTGCCTGTCTGCTTGCTTGCCTGTCCTTCTGTCTGTCTGCCTGTTTGTCTTGTTTTTCTGCTTATCTGTCTGCCTTTTGGTCTGTCTGTCTGCCTGTTTTTCTGCCTGTCTGCTTGCTTGCCTGTCCTTCTGTCAGTCTGTCTACCTGTCTGTCTCCCTGTTTTTCTGTCTGACTGTATGTCTGTCTATTTGCCCTCCCTGTCTGTCTTTTTGCCCTCCCTGTCTGTCTTTTTGCCTGCCTGTCTCATTCAGTTCAAGTCTATGTTTTTCCCCCTATTATTAGTTTAAAAATAGTGTTTATATGATCAAAATTTGAACATATTACTCGTATTTTTCTGAGATGCAGTATATGTCACAGTCTTACTAGTAAGAATCATCAGTAAAAACTAACTGCAGTATAGAGGATTACGCAACTTAATACGGGTGACCTTAACAACAAATTCCACATCATACGCTTGTAGAGCTACCGTATTAGTCAGTGGTCACCTCTGGCTCACCTCTCTCCAGCTTAAAAGAGCCCACCATCCAAGCCGATCTTTACTTTAATATCATCAGGTCGTAGATGTCACCATGCAAAGTCATCAGAGGCCTTCGATCATTTAACGAGGTTGCCGGAATGCCAGGTGGCCTTTTTAGCAGTTTTATATCAGGAAGAAGTTAAATAAGGAAAGCGCATGGTAGCACGGAAGCCGCATTTGACGCACCTGCGGGGCTCCGACAGCTGTGAAGCAAGCTTTTCATCTAAAAATGTCCCCTAATTAAGTTAAGCCAGGCAAACCTTCCGTGACATTCGGTTATTCTTAACCCTCCCGCTCCCCGAGGGCCGACTGACCTATTCAACAAGCGGCCCGCTGTGGATCTACGCTGGCCGGATGCCGAGACCTCCGCGGGTAATGCTGGGGGATTTCAACTCTTAATAATCACACAGTGCACTTCACAAAGACACAATAGACTGATGGATTCACTGTACATCAATTGTTTTATTAAAGACATGCAAGGACAATGGATCCCAAGAGGTCTGCCATTATTTGAAAGACAGGCAAAAACTGCCTAATTTTTTAATCTTCTGATAAAAATCTATTTTTGTTAGGGTTAGATTTAACCTAACCCTAACCGTATAAGCATTTGTCCCTATTAGTAAAGATTTATCTAAATAACAGTGTGACACCATGAATATGTGGCAACGTTTGTACAACAGATCTCCAGGAATGTTCTCCCGGTTGCCAAATATCACACAATTCCCCCACCCCGACGGCAAAATCCCGCGGGTGGGTTTCCTAGGTGAAAACACTGCTACATGGTCATCGGATTTACGATATCGCAAACTAGTCCAAAACACAAGTACACACACAGGATGAGAACGCATGAGAAAAAGAGGTAGCGCGGTTAAGGGGGAGAACCCCTACGGAGCGTCTGGGATCGAAGCCCGAAACCGAAAACAGGAAAGCAAAAGTCTAATAATCAGCATCTATAAACTGCATTAAACAGCTGTGAAAATCATAACATCATAATATCACAATACACATTATAGCAAATATTTGCATTTATATTGCGCTCCGGTTACATTCAGATGTGCTTCTGTATAGCATTACGCTAGCAGGTCATGGGTTCGAGCCCAGGGGACACATACTGATTAAAAACATGTATACCGGTTTAACTGAAGAATATATGCAAGGCTACTTCTGAATGGCTGTACGATGTGTTTTGGCCGCAGGACGGTATAATTACGACATCTATCAGTAGGGTCTAACTAGAACCTGCGAAGCGCCCAACCATGACTCTTTAAAACAAACAATAAATCAATAAAAGCACTGCTGAAAATTCTAGCTGACATTGCATCCGGTTCATTCACGAGACTGGAAATGGAAGGACTATTTGAGAACACCCCATTAAGAGATACAGTTCCTAATGCAGCTGGTTTCGTATTCGGTCACCAGAGTATTCCCTGCATACTAGTAGAAGTATAGGATGAATATGCTACAGTATGCAATTGCAAAGACAGCATAAGTAAGCAGTACAGAAGTTATCAAAGGCTGTGACTCGAGGGGAGAGACGTCTAATTCAAATGAACAGGAGAGAGTTCACACACTAAATTACACTTCTAACTGTTTTTATGCAAAGTTGAAAGGAAAGAGAACGTAATGATCTCAAGAAATGCACTTCAAATGTAAGTTAATTTGGACTGAATAATAAACACAAGATGTAAGCAGCCATAGACAGACATTATACTAACTATCTTCAGTGCTAAAATCACCTCGGATCATACAGAATAAAACAGAACCGAAAAAAGCCAAATTCAAATCAGTTCCAGATACAGTCAACATCAAATCCAAATTTACCCTGTTTGCTTACTAAAGGCATGTTCCTAGGTTTAATTGCACAGGTTTTTTCCATATATGAAAAATGTTTGTCTTTGTGATCTTTTAGGAAAATGTCAAAAAGTGTTCGGTTCCAGAATTAACTTTCCATTTTGGCCAACATCCATAAAAACAGGTTGAAACTTTCATTGACTTTTGTTTTAATGACAAGTTTAAGTTTAGTAATTTTAGGAATTCCATACACTACAAAAAATTATTTTCAAGAAAGAAAAATTTCTTAGTATTGTTGTCTTGTTTTCAGTAAAAATACCTAAAAATTCCTAAATTAAGATGCTTTTTCTTGATGACCAAAACGATAAAAATATCAAATTTAAGTGATTTTGTGCATTAAACAAGCAAAAAAACACTTATCTTAAACACTAAATTCAAGAAAAATTAATTCAAGAAAAATTTGCTTACCCCATTGGCAGATTTTTTTGCTTGTCTTATGCACAAAACCCTTAAAATTGTTGTTTTGGTCTAAAAACTAGACTTATTTTCTTGGGTCATTTTTGCTCATCAAGAAAAAACTTCTTAATTTAAGAATTTTTTGATATTTTTACTGAAAACAAGACAAAAATAATAAGAATTTTTCTTGAAAATCAGTTTCAAATTACTTTCTTACTTAGTATTTTTGTCTTGTTTTCAGTTGAAATATCTAAAAATTCTTAAATTAAGATGTTTTTCTTGATGAGCAAAATGACCTAAGAAAATAAGTCTAGTTTATAGACACAAAATATACAATTCAAGTAAATTTAAACTTAAAACAAGCAAAAATATCTGCCAAAATGGTTAGAAAAAAATCTAAAAGTAGGTTTTCTTTTTTCTTAAACACTTCATTTAAGTAAGATTTTCTCACCCCATTGGCAGATAATTTTACTTGTTTTAAGCACAAATTCACATACATTTTTGTCTAAAAACTAGACTTATTTTCTTATATTGCTCATCAAGAAAATACATCTTGATTTAAGAATTTTTAGATATTTCTACTGAAAACAAGACTAAGTAGGAAAGTAATTTTTTTGCAGTGTACATTTATTCTTGTTAAATAACATCATTTTATTAGATTGCATTTAATTTTAAGGTGTCCTTAAAATAATTTACTCACCCCCATGTCATCCAAGATGTTTATGTCTTTCTTTGTTCAGTCGAGAAGAAATTAAGTTTTTTGAGGAAAACATTCTAGGATTTTTCTCCATTTAGTGAAACTCAACAATTTACAGTTTCAATGCATCTTCAAAGGACACTAAAGCCCGATTTATAGTCGTGCCTAGGTTCTAGGCCGTAGCTATGGTGTAGGCTATCCGTAGCCTGTGCGTAGCTCTGCGTAGCCTGTCGCACACCTCTCAAAAATGTTAACAGCGCGTCAGATCTACGCGGACCGCAAGCGCTGTGATTGGTCCACCAGAACCCCTCCCATCAGGTAAAAAAACTGCGTCATAGGTATTTCCGTTTGTGACGGTGAAAACAAAGATGAGCCAAGTTGAGGAGTGATTTAACTCAAACTGCAACAAAAGCCGCTGTTTATTTACTTCCATCATTGCTTCTCAAAAAATACACAACAAGTTGCTGTTTCTTCTTCGTTTGTGAGTTAACTTGCCAAGCTTCTTCTTCTCTGACAGTCGCGCTGCTACTGTGGTTACATGCGTGGATACTGCCTACCAGCGGTTTCCGCGTGTGTTTGCATGTCGAAGCGGACGGCGACGCACAAGTATAGATGAAAACTGACGCAGAACCTACGCCGTTTGCGTCAGTTTATTGTTTAAAATGGTCCACAAGTGTGCGTCTTACATATGTAACGTGTGACCTTTTGACGTGATTACATAATATGTAAGGTTGCGCTGGCGCATCACATGGCTAAGCTAGACGAGAAGTTGTGGTTTAAAAGTACATATTTGTATTTTTTGCCGAAAATGATAATCGTTTCGCTAGATGACACCCGTATGCCTCGGTTGGGATCATTTAGAGACCTTTGAAGCTGCATTGAAACTGTAAACTATTGAGGTCCAATAAAGTCCACTTTATGTATTTCTTATTGACTGAACAAAGAAAGACATAAACATCTTGAATGACATAGGGGTGAGTAAATTATCGGGATTTTTAATGAAAGTGGAGTTATCCTATAAAGGGACACTCCACTTTTTTTGAAAATATGCTCATTTTCCAGCATAAACATTTCATTTTTACTGTTTTACGGTTGGCTGTACCAGTTTTAGCATAGCTAAGCACAAGCTATTGAATCTGTTTAGACCATTAGCATTGCGCTAAAGAATAACCAAAGAGTTTCAATATTTTTCCTATTTAAAACTTGACTCTTCTGAAGTTACATCGTGTACTAAGACTGACAGAAAATTAAAAGTTGAGATTTTCTAGGCATTTATGGCTAGGAACTATATTCTCATACTGGCGTAATACTCAAGGACTTTGCTGCCGTAACATGGCTGCAGCAGTCATAGTGATGGTTACTTTCAATAGCAGGGGACTATTTTCAGGCACTGCGTAATATCATTGCGCCATGGTGTGGCAGCAAAGTCCTTAATTCATATAATGAATAATAATACTTAATAATATTTTTAAGTTGAATTAACTTAGTAATTAATTAATAAGTAACTTACTTTTATAAGTTACGCTGTAAAATTGAGATGTATACATCATTTGAAATAAGCTTTTCATTGATGTATGGTTTGTTAGAAAAGGATAATTTTTAGCTGAATATCTGAAATCTGAGGGTGCAAAAAAAATCGAAATATTGAGAAAATCTAAATTAAAATTGTCCAATTTAAGTTCTAAATAAAACATTTTTTTTATTTTATTTTACATATATTTATGGTAGGAAATTTACAAAACATCTTTATTTTTACTTAATATCCTTTGGCATAAATTTTTTTTATTTTAAACCCCTGGTTTTGTGGTCCAAGGTCACAAATAAAGTGTTACCATATATTATATAACAGAAGTAAAATGAATTGCAAATAGTGATAACCCTAACCTTAAAGTTTGTGTGCTTTTCCTCTCATTCTGCTGTATTGTAGCAGTCACAGACTGTTTAATTTTGCTTACGGCGTACTAAAGGATGAACCTGTGTGTGCGTGTGCATAAGCAGGTGTATAAAAGTTCACTCTCAAACAAAGCCTGTGGTGGGCAGAGCTCGGGAAGAGGTAACGTGGCGTAAAATCTATGCAGAGCTTTTCTTTGTTGCAATACGGGCCTAATCCATCTGAGCTCCCTGTAATAAAAGTTAGCGACTGGTTGTTGTCACTGGAACAACACCACTCCTGTAGCTATGGCTACCAAATGCCGTCCTTATCCTGGCTCAGTGAAAATTATTTTCTATTCACTTGTTGGTCACACTTTACAGTAAGATCTCATTCATTAACATAAGTTAAAAGGATAGTTCACCCAAAAATGTCAAGTCATCATTTACTCAGCCTCAAGTTGTTCGAAACCCGTATACATTTCTGACGAACGCAAAAAAATAAATTTTGAAAAATTTAAAACGCTGAGCAGACGTGTGCTTTTGCGTGGTCTTTTTTCGCCTATGAACTAGCCTATATATGCGCCCTCGCAATGATGCTTTTTCGTGCGCTAATATTTTTATATATCTTTCGCTCGCACGTCGGAATAATTGTAACATACTTTTAAAGCTATGCTTACTACACACCCCTTTTAATAACTCTGTGCTCCCCGGTTGGGAAACAAGCCTTAAGCAAGTGTCTTCTTTTTGTCCGTTGTCTGTTTGATTTTTTCTATGTATCTGGGCCTAAATCATTTAATAAGTTACCGCTTGAGGCCAGTAGGGGGCCCCCCAAGTCGCGGGGCCCCACGCAATTGCGTGGTTTGCGTGATGGGTAAACAGGCCACTGATAATTTCTTAACTAATATTAAAAGATGCAAGATTTTTCGTTTTTGAAAATTCATTAAAGTAACATGAACTAAGATTAATAAATGCTGTAGAAGTATTGTTCATTGTAAGTTCATATTAGTTAATGTAGTTAAAGGGGACAAATCATGAAAATCTGACTTTTTCCATGTTTAAGTGCTAAAATTGGGTCATTTGCATTTAAAGGACACACCCAAAAACAGCACATTTTTGCTCACACCTACAAAGTGGCAATTTTAACACGTTTTTAACACTGCAAAAAAAAAATTCTTTGTATTTTTGTCTTGTTTTCAGTAAAAATATCTAAAAAAATTCTTAAATTAAGATGCTTTTCTTGCAAAACAACCCAAGAAAATAAGTCTAGTTTTTAGACCAAAAATATCAAATTTAAGTGATTTTGTGCTTAAAACAAGTAAAAAATCTCCTAATGGGATAAGCAAATGTTTCTTGAATTTTTCTTGAATTTAATTTTTAAGAAAAATGTTCAAGATTTTTTGCTTACCCGACGGGCAGATTTTTTTTGCTTGTTTTATGCACAAAATCACTTTAATTTGATATTTTTGGTCTAAAAACTAGACTTTTTTTTTTTAGGAGGGGGGGGGTCGTTTTGCTCATCAAGAAAAAGCATCTTATTTAAGAATTTTTAGATATTTTTACCGATTTTTAAAACAATTTTTTACAGTGTATTATTTGTTGTTCATTGCATACAACTATGAGGCTGTTTACTCTTTGCATTAACATGCGTTTTCGTCGATCGGATCACAAGTGGACGACGTTAATGCCAGGTGTAAACGGTGTTCAAAACGTTTTGAACGCATCCACTTTCGACCACTTTCAACCACATCCAGAGGTAGTCGAAACCACTTTCGATCGGATCGCTTTGGAATTGCGGAACGCAATGTGGTTGAATGTGTTCGAACAGCCACACGCGACCGCCTTCTCTCCGCCCATTTATCTAATCTGAGGTATTAAACACAAATTTTACGTCTTTTTTTGACTTCTGGCGTGAACATACGGTGAACAGCGCTATTTTTAGCCTTTCATTGATAAAACTACAGCGGGTGTTCTCCGTAGTTTCGTTTTGAAAGCGTGAAAGTTGCGCGATCCTATTTCATCAATTGCGCTGAAAATTCAGAGAAAGCTCTTACATACACACGTACAAAACACTTTGCAGCATGTTTACTTACTAAACAAGCAGTGGACTTCGACATAATATTAGTTTGCGTTCTTATAAACTCATAATTACTCCCGCTCGCGTTTGAATGACAGCAGAGAGACTCGCCCACAGTCTCACAGACCACCCCCTCACAGTATTCAGGAAAGTGGACAAAAGAGACGGATTTAAATACCAGGTGTAAACGTAATGTGTCTCTCTCGTCCACTTGTGATCCGATTGATGAAAACACATCTTAATACCAAGTGTAAAACAGCCCCTATAATTTAAAAGCTACAACATTTGAACACCAAATCATTTAATTCTATTCTTTACACCAAGCCAGACCTTTAGTTATAAAACTATTAAAGTTTCTCTGACCGTCTCATTTGATTTACCAGATACAGTAATAGCTTTTGAGTTGCACGTTTTTGTTTTTATTCGTTCAAAGGCCTCTTTGTTCGATTAGTTAATTTACGCCAGTGTTTCAAGTCCTAATACAAGACGCATAAAGCATCAAGAGAGGACAGTATTTGATCTCTTCCGCATGTTGGGAATGTTTTAAAAAGCCTCTGTTTGAGTCCCCCCCTGTAAAACCTCTTGTCCGTGGCTCGAGAGACGGCTCTGCTGGCATCATCTACCCTTTTGTTATCTGTTCTTGTTTCTCAAACACTCCTGTTCCAGTGGAATTCCTCACAGAGCAATAAATTCTTCGAGAATCGACCTTTTCCCCGCGGTCAGTGCTGGCGTACTGCAAAGTAAACGTAACCCCTGCCCAAATTCAATATGTACCTTCAATATTTTATAAGTGTTTTCCAACCCGTCACTGATGCCGTAAAAGCAAACGTTGTTTTGTGATCCGGCTCTCGCTGTCGATGCACTAACATTGTAAGGTAACTCTGCTGTAACGCGTCGACATTCGGTTGCAACCCCACAGCATGTGTGTCACTGTAAGTGAAATAGGGCCGCAAAATGAGGCAATTGCTAAATGAACGTACTCTTGAAAGACGAGGCAAATGAGATCCAGATGGTTGGGTTGTTCCAACGGCCACACCTGTTGTCCGGGAGGGTTCAGACTGGAGACGTGCGCACACTTATGAATAAGTTCATGTATGTGTTCAAACGAGGCCGCTGGGTTGAAAATATGACCTTGGGTGAACCTGAAGCCAGCGAATTGACGCAACAGGTGTGTGACCACCACGGGTAACGTAAGTAACCAAAACAAGCCGATCTGCGAACAGTTACAGCCCACGACGCAGTAGGGAAAGGCAGACCTCATGCACTGAAGCTTTAAAGACAAAATGACAAAAGCAGAGGAAGGTTTAAATAAATAAAGGTAAAAAAACTAGAAGGTAAAAATGTAATTGGCTAGACCCCCACCACCCAAGTACTTATATGACAGTGTGAGCCCCCCAACCTTCTACATCTATATTTCCGTTTGACTTTGACATTATGCTGACAAGTACGTTAAGATGGTGTGAGCAAATTGAAATAATTACTTAGAGAATATTTTAATATTTAATAATAAATATTAGAATATTTACATTATATTGCCCTCAAGATAAAAAATATTTAATATTTTTAATAACATTATTAGTGGAACATTTTATGCATCTTTATTTGAGCGCAAAGCATATCGGTTCCACATTGTTTTAACAACCAACAAATGCAACCATGATGACACCCAACTTTTGCATGTTAATTAATTTATATTCTTGAATATTTATTTAAATTTGAAACATTTTCACATTTTCACAGCTTAAGTCTTTCAACACTGAATGCCTATAAACCATCAAAAGGAATTGCTTGATAAATTGAGATTTTAAGACAGATAAATGATGTTTGGGCCAGTTGAGGTTGTATAATTTAAAGTGCATATTGCCAAAAACGAGTCTTGACCTCGGAGAAAGATAAACAAAATTTTACCTTTCCGTTCTTAACTACGACAAGATGGCTTTTACAAACACATTTCCTGGCATGTTTTTCTCTTGCTTTTAGTCTGATAAAACAAAATGAGACATGGTTTGAAATGTATTTCATCTTCATGTGACCATGAAGGTGCTTATTTTATTTCAGACAAGAGTTTATTGGGCTTGGGGGGCACATTTTTCCTTTTATTTATCTTCTTTGTTCAAACTAAAATGTCACATTTTTTACAACAGAGATAAGAACAAATTGTATTTTTGACTATTTTTTATCTGGATGTGATCAGACGCAATGGTTTTCAGCTTTAGTATTTTAATGGTATTTTAAATTCATGTATTATTTTAATTTTAATAAAAAAAACCCTAATTTATATTTTTGTGCTTTATAGGTGGTCCCTCGATGCTTAAAGGAGATCCGGGACCACCCCAGCTCCAACCTCGTTTCAAACACCGGTCAAAAATATTAATTTTTCGCCAAAGATCGTGTTCTATGATGAAGATATTTTGTATTTCCTACCGTTAATATCAACCTGATCTCACAAATTTCCGTGGGATAGTCACAGAATTTTTTGCTCATTTTTCCGTGGCATTCTCACGGATCTCCGCATTTTTCCGTGGCCCTGCTACAGGTCTTTTTCCGTGGCATTCTCACGGATTGGTTACTCAACTGCTTTTTTCCTATTTTCGCATCGTTTTTTTCTGATTTATTCTTATATATTTTCTAAACTTTAATCAATTGTCGCCTGGAGTTGGGGTTAGAGTTGGGTTTGGGTAAGGATGTCATTTCATCTAAATCTAACCCTAAACCGAAGCGAAAATGGTAAGAAAATAGAACAAAACTGTTTAGTAACCATAACCAATCCGTGAGAATGCCACGGAAAAAGACAGTCCGTAGCAGGGCCACGGAAAAATGCAGAGATCCGTGAGAATGCTATGGAACAATGAGCAAAAAATTCCATGACTATCTCACGGAAATTCGTGAGATGTATTTATCATTAGAGCAATGTGGTGTTAAGGACTTCATTTTGTCAACTTTAAAGGTGGTTTTCTCAATATTTGGATTTTTTTGTTGTATCTCAGCCAAATATTGTCTCATTCTTACAAACCAAACATTAATGGAAAGCTTATTTATAAAATACAAGTACAAATCTCAATAAAAAAAAAATTATTGACCCTTATGTGATTAGTTTTGTGGTCATGGGTCACTTTAAAAGAGACCTTTTGCCTTAGATTTCATCCCACATATTTAGCTACCATGAGGTTGGAGCTATTGTGCATGGCTATTAAACTTTCAAAGTAATTTCTGTGAATCAGACAGCAGGCAAAACTTTATACAACACTAATGAAAGTGGATTATTACGAACATTCACTCTGGCAAGTAAAACTGAATGTCGGGTGAGACATTCAGATGTGAATTTATGGAAATAACACATTAAAAATAGATCAAGGGTGTCATTGAGTAAAAATGCGTTATGCGCATTAGCAGGCGACAAGGTGATGAAATGTGTTTTGAACATTCGGAAAGAACTCGGGATTTAATTAGGAACAATTAAGAGGCAGCTACGCAAACATGATCACACACACACACAAAACTGAAATAAATTTTGATTATGAATCAAAAGGGCCGTTTACTTTTTAAACTTTGTAACACACTGATTTGGAACAACAAGAAACATAAATAAACATACAAGCTTGATTTCGCACATTGTTAGGTTCCATTCTTCGATTTATACCAAATGAGACATGTTTTTGTTTGCGATGCATCTTAATTGACGTGTTAGTGCTAATGCATTGCACAGTTATGTTACTCCTCATTAATGTCAAATACAGCAAACATGATTTATTATCATTTCCCTGTTGACTGTAAATGAGCCTTTGTATCCATTAGCAAATGGCCACCTCTTAATAATACTACTTAAATAGTAAATATACTACAGTATTAATTCAAGTGAATGTATAGTGTACTGTTACTGTAAATGTACAGTGAGGAAAATTAGTATTTGAACACCCTGCTATTTTGCAAGTTCTCCCACTTAGAAATCATGGAGGGGTCTAAATTATAGGTTCATGTCCACTGTGAGAGACATAATCTAAAAAAAATCCAGAAATCACAATGTATGATTTTTTTAACTATTTTTTGTATGATACAGCTGCAAAAAAGTATTTGAACACCTGTCTATCAGCTAGACCCTCAAAGACCTGTTAGCCTGCCTTTAAAAATGTCCGCCTCCACTCCATTTATTATCCTAAATTAGATTCACCTGTTTGAGGTCGTTAGCTGCATAAAGACACCTGTCCACCTCATACAATCAGTAAGAATCCAACTACTAACATGGCCAAGACCAAAGAGCTGACCAAAGACACTAGAGACAAAATTGTACACCTCCACAAGGCTGGAATGGGCTATGGGGAAATTGCCAAGCAGCTTTGTGAAAAAAGGTCCACATTGGAGCAATCATTAGAAAATGTAAGAAGCTAAACATGACTGTCAATCTCCCTCGGACTGGGGCTCCATGCAAGATCTCACCTCGTGGGGTCTCAATGATCCTAAGAAAGGTGAGAAATCAGCCCAGAACCTCACGGGAGGAGCTGGTCAATGACCTGAAAAGAGCTGGGACCATCGTTTCCAAGGTTACTGTTGGTAATACACTAAGACGTCATGGTTTGAAATCATGCATGGCACGGAAGGTTCCCCTGCTTAAACCAGCACATGTCCAGGGCCGTCTTAAGTTTGCCAATGACCATTTGGATGATCCAGAGAAGTCATGGGAGAAAGTCATGTGGTCAAATATAACTTTTTGGTCATACTTACACTAAACGTGTTTGGAGGAAGAAGAATGATGAGTACTATCCCAAGAACACCATCCCTACTGTGAAGCATTGGGGTGGTAGCATCATGCTTTTCTGCACATGGGACAGGGCGACTGCACTGTA
Organism: Paramisgurnus dabryanus; assembly: GCF_030506205.2. NCBI lineage: Eukaryota > Metazoa > Chordata > Actinopteri > Cypriniformes > Cobitidae > Paramisgurnus > Paramisgurnus dabryanus. Next base: position 5,801,115 of record NC_133338.1, on the reverse strand, counting down.
TTAAGGACCTGTTAATAGTATTTATTTAATTTGTATGCCTGCCCTGTACAACTCTGTATTTACTGCAAAGCTACTTTGCTACAAAGCAATATTGTTTAAAGCACAAAAAATCAACTGCACTGACCTTAAGAGATAACTCCACTTTCGTTAAAAAATCCTGATTATTTACTCACCCCCATGCCATCCAAGATGTTTATGGCTTTTCTTACTTCAGTCGAAAGGAAATTATAAAAAAAATATTTCAGGATTTACAGTTTCAGTGCAGCTTCAAAGGGCTCTAAATGATCCCAACTTAGGCATTTAAAGGTCTTATCTTGAGAAGCAATCATCATTTTCACCACCAAATAAAAGTACAACTTCTTGTCTTGCACTAGCCGTGTTATGTGCCAAAGCGACCTTAAGTATTATGTAATAACGTCGAAAGGTCAAGCATGACGTATGCGAAACTACTGCTCCAGTGTTTACAACTGTGGAGTAAGACTTTGCGTCAGTGTATTGTCATATGTGATAAGGTAATACATAAGGTTGCGTTGGCGCATCACACAGTACATATTTTTTATTTATTTTTTAGTAAATATGATGATCGTTTCGCTAGATAAGTCCCTTATGCCTCGGTTGGGATCATTTTGAAGCTGCATTGAAACTGTAAACTGTTGAGGTCCCCTAAAGTCCACTATATGGAGAAAAATCCTGAAATATTTCTTCTCGACTAAACAAAGAAAGACATAAATATATCGAATGACATGGAGTGAGTACATTTTGTTTTAGTGGAGAAAAACTCAAAATTGTATGAACTCAAAACAAATGCCACATCTTGTGATATTTAATAGGGATTGCATTGTTATTAAGAAACACAGTTTTCAAGCCAATTATTTCACAAACATTACTTGGCTAAGTGTGGAATGATTAAACAATATATTTAAATGAAGCCAAATGTTTTTGGACACTTCTGGTTGTCAAACATTAGTACGGCATTATGACTTATAAACATCCGCTCCTCGTCTATACAGATAAACTGCAAGTGTCATCATTAAAACTCCATTATATGTTCCAGCACAGCTAAAACCAAATACAATACAATACAATTCATTATAGTGTATATCCATGCACTGCTTCATTTACTGTATATGTATAGATGCTTTTACCCAAGTGGTGTACAGTATGATTGGGTATCAGTCTATGTTTCTTGGAAATCAAACCCCAATCTTTTACCAGCTGAGCTACAGGAACACATCAGTAGGATGGCCAGGCTTAAAAATACAATACTACACAAATCAATCCTAGCCCCTTGCTTTCCTTGCCCTTTCCCAGGGTTTAAATCCATCCCGACCATAGCTTACATCTTGCCCCGAATTAATCAGCACCTTCCAAACCAGTCTATTACTAATGAGCTTTCTCCCTGCCTGCACAGCATCACATCTTTACTTTAAAAACCGTTGGACTCGTTTTAAGTGGGGAAACGCTGGCACTCGCGTGCTGCCCTGAGCCAAAGCTCCAGATGGCTAAACTCAAAGTCTCGAGCAGGTAGCGAAACTCATTAGATGCTCTATATGGGCTCTCGGAGAAAGCAGCTATGAGCCCTTAGGGAAGATGCCCAGAGAGAATGTGCTTTGTCTATTAGCTTAAGCCCGGTGGCTGTACGGTAAAGCCGTCCGTCTGTGGTTAACCTCAGCAGGCACAAACCTGGATGGTATCCACACTCTTTCTGGCACAGAGATGCTGCACAACAGTCAAGAAATTGCAAAGAGACGGCCGCTCTGGAGCCAGTGTCATTTACTTTTCAAAGACGATGTATTCACCTTTAAGACATCTTTTGAGGAATTCTGAATATAAAATGTCAGGACGTACTTCTCTTTCAGGTGGTGGATAGAAACAGGGCAATGTTAATGCAAAATCAATGCAAACCACAGTATGAAGTGTTTCGGTACCGTGCAACTTTATCAGAGTTAATATAAAACAGCGGTGCATTGGCATCAACCCGTACAAGTGGAGGTGCTTGGATATCTGTCATAACATCAAGAAGTATCGTGTTTGCATTTGCTGTGCCACCACAACATTCCAGTAGTAAGTCACAATAATAAAAGTCATCCTGGCCATGAATACCAACTAGTCACAAACATAACAACTGGCCTGGAAACAGCCAGCCATGGTGGACTGAAGCAAGCCAGGGTTTCCATAACAGTTCAGTAGCACACAGTGCGTCTGGGTTAACAGTGGGCGTTTAAAAGAAAACATTCGGTATACCTGGGATTTCTGGTTAGAGGGGTTTTACTCGGACAGCCCAGCCTACAGTATATTCCCCTTAAACCAAGAGTACTCAAAATCCCCTTTAATACTAGTCTCGCATAGCCAGACCTTCAATACTGAAGGTCTGGTGTTTTTCGCTGCTTTTTCTGGACAAAGCCCGCCCACGAGCTTTGTGTCCGACATGTCAAACAACCAATCACAGTTTGTTTTGTCTAGCGTCACGTTTCGGACTCCCCACAATAACGAGCCGGCTGGCAACAAGTCAGTTATTGAAATAACCAGCCGCAACCGAATAGCATCTAAATAAACAACATTACTCACCATAGAACAACGTTGTGCACTTCATCAACAGCCACACCAATGAGACGCTCCCATTAAACGTTTGTTTGAAGCATATCTCTTCACTTTGTAACACCTACAAGCAATTCAGGAGAACCAAACTTTTTGACTCTACTAACTACGTCAAGCAAAACTCGTGGACGTCTTTTAGAAAGTCTATGCCGTGAATTTGCATATTTTTGAGAATCCAATGTTTAGCTGATCAAGATAACTGTTCATTATTATCCACATGAACACGACTGATTCTCTTCCTCAATGGAACGTCAGAGCATTGTTTTCCAGGGACCGAAACTAATCGCGACACTCGCTCCTCATGGAAATCCGGTTTATTTCAACCAATCAAAATGACTTTGACATTCTCACAGGTTTTCCAGAAAAGTGTACGAAAAACATCAGATGTTTAGCCAACAGTCTGTGGGCGTGACTGCGACTACTTTAATACCATTGCTGACTAATGCAGAGAGCCTGTCTTTAATATTATTACTTCTGTGAATTAAAATCTAAGACTTGACAATCAGTATCTTATAATTATATTTTAATATTCAATAACACTTTGGATTCTATAAGGTCAGGTGCTGGATGGTGATTGGTCAGTGGAGTGAGCTGTATCCTGTCAGGACCTAAATAATGTTTAGATAAAAAAATCACGTCCTTAATATTTTCATTACGTTATAACCGTTTTGCAAAAGCAATAACGCACCTGAAGTCATTTTTTATGTTACAGTGTTTCCCAACTCCAGTCCTAAGGGCTGAAAGAAGTCGGATGAGTGGAATCAGGTGTTTCATATACGGAGACATCTAAAACATTCTGGAGGGGGTGAGGACTGGAGATGGGAACCACTGATATATTTAAAGGGCACATACTTTTACTGTGAATCAGACATGCTGATTTGATTCTCATGTTAATGTGACATCACACAAACAAAGCTCCGCCCACAGCCACCGACTGACTGGTAAATTTTACCCAAAAGCTTTTCTAAATGTGTTTGTTAGCATTCTGTAGCGCAAATGCGGCTAACTGTGCGTTTACACCAGAAGCGAATTAAGCAAATAAATTTCGCGACTCGCACATAGTTGGACGCCTGAACATTCTAAGTTAACTCGCTTCATTCACGCCTAAAATTTGCGTCATTCGTGCGTTAAATCAGAAGCCAATACACTCAATTTGTTGGCTTTAGCTAATGTCAGCAAATATTCGCGTTTGAATTTCACATGCGAATATATATGAAGAGTTTCGTTGCAAAACGAGATAACTCCGTTTTTTTATTTTTCAGAAATCTCGTTTTTTGGTTGTCCATTACAATTAATATCAATTCAACTGCAGTTGGTTTGTTTTGATATAAACCTTCATAACTTAAAAAAATACAGCTAAATAGCAACATAAAACGAAATAATAACATGATAACATAATAATAAACATGTTTTGACAAAAATGTTAAAAACTTATTTATCTCGTTTTGCAACGAAACTCTTCATATGTAGCACCAACTGAGTAAAGAGCGCTTTTTACAACTTACCAGATTGTCCCACCTCGTCACTCACTTTCTTCCAAGCAAGATTCTTTTTTATTCCTGTTTCTATAAAAGTACGAAGATGTGTTGTACAGCTACGATCGTCCACATTCAGCAACGATGATTTTGTTCTCCATTGTTGTTTCGTATTTCTGCCTCCACACGCTATGTCATAATCACTTCACTACTAGAGCAAGATCCTGATAGGTTAACGTGGCGCAAATATCCGTCAAAGTTTGGATTTTATAACTTGCGCGAATCACACGTTACACTCGTCAAACACTTGTCTTTGCATTGACTTTACATGTAAATCACTCACGCTTAACACTTCATTCGCATCTGGTGTAAACTCACCAGTAGGAGTAGTCAGAATCTGATCGATTTTTAACCAAAAGCCCTCACCGTGTGTTAGTAAGGGATTTAGAAGCTGTAGCTCATTTGCATTTAAAGGTACAGACATGAAAAGAGCATTTTGGACATGCTATAATAAATTATGTGTGTGATACTTTGAGCTGAAACTTCACATACACATTCTAGCCACACCTGAGACTTATATCACATCTTGCAAAAATGAGCATAATATGTGCCCTGCTTCACAATGTGTCCAACAATGGCCTATTTTAACAGAAGGCGGGACCACTCGCTTTGTCCCCCCAACTTATTTTTCAGTGAAAATGATGCATTAAACAAAGCTGCGTATTTCAAAGCACTCCAGTGAGAAATAAAATGTTTTTTTTTTACAAATCTGTCAACCCGACAGAATCCAGGTGAATGTCTTGAGAGAAATGATGTGTAATTTAGCATCTCTGACCTGGTCGTCATAGCGATAAGTGAGGTATTGCTCCTCTGTCGTATCTTCCAGAAAACTGCCTTGTGGAGAAAGTGCAAACTCAGGGAGGAAATAAGCGCTTTGTGTTTGGCCTGCAACCCCCTGTAAAACAAGACCACATCACCCACGTTAAACCTACAGTATGAAAGTAGTGCAGGTATCTTTAGGGGCTCACCAGTAACATGTCAATATGCCATTAATAAAACAATATACTGTAACTACACACATAAGAATCAGGTTTAAAGGTTTTGAGGGGGTTTATTTGAGGTAAAATTTGAGGAAGACCCGAGCAGGTTCCATTGCAACATTTTTTAACTATTTAATGTAAGAAAACATTGTCAGTAGATTTTTATTAACATACTCAGTAAGTATTGTAGGGCTGCTTAATGATTAGTCACGACTATTCGTTCGCAGAATAAAAGTTTACATAATCATTATACACAGTAAATCAACAAATATTATGTATATATAAATACAAACGCATGTATGTATAATTTTAAGGAAAAAATATATTGATATAATAAATATGTATATTTATATATTATATAAATGATATGTAAATATACAAATGCTTATACACATGCAAATATTTCTTAAATATTTACATGCATGTGTGTGCATTTATATACACTGAAAAAAATGATTAATTCAATTTACTCCATTTTTTTAAGGTAAGTGGTAGCCATCAATTTATTTAAGTTACATTTAAACAAAAGTTTTTTGTTTTGTTTGGCCTTTCTATTTTTTTTTTTGTTTGTTTAAATGTAGCTTAAAGGTGCAGTGTGTAAATTTTAGTGGCATCCAGTGGTGAGGTTGTGAATTACAACCAACGGCTCAGTCCACTGCTCACCCCTCGCTTTTGAAAAGCATTGAGAAGCTATGGTAGCCGCCATCGGAAAAACATGTAGTTGACAGAGACAACTTAGTAAAAAATGTTTGTCCGTTAGGGGCTTCTGTAGAAACATGGCGGCACAAAATGGCAACTTCCACGTAAGGGGACCCTCTGTGTATGTAGATAAAAACGTCTCATTCTAAGATAATAAAAACATAACGGTTCATTATAAAAAGGTCTTTATACACCCCTGATAATATAGTTTTGTATAATATTTTGCATTTCTGTCAAAAGATCCTTCTAAAAATTACACACTGCACCTTTAAATAAATTGATTGCAACCACTTACCTTAAAAAAATTGAGTAAATTGAATGAATCATTTTTTTTCAGTGTATACATAATTATTATACACATTACATTTTTGGGTGGGCAGCCATAACACTCAAGGAAAAATATATATAAAACAAATTTGTTTTATATATTTTATATAATTATAATTGTCAACATATAGATATGATATTGTATAGATATGATAATGCGGTAACAATGTTCAACACGCGTCCGTCAATTCATCTAAAGCCAAGGTAAGGCAGACTTTGGTGACATCATTCAATCTTACTACCTCGTCGGGACAGTCCCATAGGTTATCAAAAGGTTATCCTGTTTGCTGAGAGAGAAAAAAGTACAAGCCCTAAAATACTGTAAGTGTGCATTGCACACTGCTATGTTCATAATACAGCAAATTAGATATTATAATACAACAGAATATTATAAAACACCACGTTTTACCTTACTATGACCTTGCAGAGTGAAAGCCTCCTCCTCTTGAACTTAAAAATAGTTTTTTGCGTGTGAAGGTTTTCTCAAAAGCGAGCTGATGATGATGACAAAACCACCCCAATTTTATTTTAAAACTGCACGTGATATAGCCTGCAATATATTTACTGCATAACTATCTTATAATTTATATCCCTTGTGAAAATCCCTTGTGTATATGTTTAAGTTTCACACGCTTTGACCCAGACAGCTTCTAGTCTAAACAAATTTCGTCTATCACCTGTCCTGTCCCTCCGGACCCCCACCATCTGTGTCCCCCAAAACACACACACAGACAGACAACCCTCAGGTGCCAACTATGTTAGCAGGGATATCTTCTCTTATAAATTCCCCAAGGAATCACCAGGGCCCACACAGGTTTACGATAACCAGCACTGCTGTATGTGTAAGCACAGAAAGAAGATCAGAGCCGTCTTTCACCAAGGCTGTCACTAAAACTCTGTTCGCCGCCTCACAGGAAACGACCCTGACAGAGCACTGTGATATTGTTTATATGGGTAACAGGGATGACTTTTATTTCTTAACCAAAAATAGATCTGTGAAGCCCTGTGAAGTTGTCCACAGTCTGATATGTGATCTCCTTAAGTGCCCTAACCGAGAAAAAATATTTACTAGGGTCTTAAAGGGATAGTTCACACAAAAAATAAAATTTCGGTCATCATTTAATCACCCTAAAATTGTTCCTAACTTTGAATATATTTCTTTGTTCTGCTGAACACAAATGAAGGTATTTTAAAAGTTCCAGGGCACCATTGACTTTCATAGTATTATATGGAAGTCAATGGTGCCCCAGAACATTTTTTTTTATATATTTTAATTTCTGTTACACAGTACCGTACTTTCCGGACTATAAGCCGCACCGGAGTATAAGCCGGATCATTCGTAAATGCGTCATTAAGACAATAACATATAGAAGTCGCAGTGGACTATACGTCGCGTTTATTTAGAAAATTATTTCACAAAATCCAAGCCGAAGAACAGACATGTAAACAATAGCAGACAGAACAGCAGGCTAAATAGATGTCTCTACGTTAAAAGTATCAGTTATTTAAATGATAAACCATAGCATACAGAACTTACCTGGAAGGTTGAACACGCTAAATTAACCGAACAACCAACTAGCGTGAAGTTCGTATACTCGTCATTCCACATCACTGAATCCATTGAATTACATAAATACAGAAGCGGTATATGGCGGACTCTCGCGGCTGTAGACGGTAATGTTGTCTGTTGCCTCATAAATGTCAAAATTAATTCATACTGACTTACAAGGCGCTCCTGACTATAAGACGCAGCACCAGCCAAGTTATTTTTAAAAAAAACGTGGCTTCTAGACTGAAAAATACAGTATAAAAAAATTGACAAGGTTTGGAACAACTTTTCGGTTTCGTAAATAATGACAGATTTTTCATTTTTGGGTGAACTGTCCCTTTAAATGTCTCTGTGAAAAATATTAAAAGCTCCTTTATAAACAAATTAAAATCTTAATGCTGGCTGCTATTTTTTATGTGACTATGCAGATTCACGAATATGCAAATCAGTCTCCGCCCCTATTTAATCACACCAACTCAGACTACCTGATCCACTCGGTCAACACACCGGTATGAACATGCTTGTGACGTCGGAAATGTCGGTATCATACCGTGTCTTTGGTAAACTGTGGTTTTAGGAGAAGATAGTCAGCAGTGTTAACTGATGAATTTGCACTTAGTGTGTCTTAAAGCAAATTAAAAACACCACATAGACATAAATAACAAATAAGGTATAAGAGGCGGCGCTGTATTGTGAATAAGTCGCAGCTGAAGAGCGTTGTTAGGCACGACGCAAAGCAGAGTCAATACGATGCACCATTAGCCTCCCTCGAGTTCCTTATCGCTTTTATAAAACGATGCAAAGAATCATCAATGCAACTTTTAATGAACTTCTTTCTTGAAAATCTACCTTCCGCTGGAAAAAAGTCCCTGACTGACAGTGAATGCTGTGCAGTAATACACAGGATCGTTGGGTGCAGCAGTCCTAGCTGTGTTTTACTGCAAATAAAGCACAGCTATTGACCAATCAGAATCAATAACAGAATCTTATCTTTTAGATTCTTACTACAGGGAGATTTAAAACAACCATTTTGGCATCTGTGTAACTCTTACGCTTATTTGCCCTGATTTTATTTGACGCAGAACACGACCCAATTCGATTTATCATTGCGTACAAACTCATTACCACAGGCTCAGCTCACTCCCACTGGCATTTACAAGAGCGGGCACAGGTGTCCTTTATATGTGCCAAATGATGTTCCATCAGGAACTCTATTAGGGAACTGTGGATACATTGTCTCAGCAGGGCAAGTGAGCCAAATAAGGATTTAGTCCACATTCATGCCATGAGTTCAATCTTCAAAGATTAGGGCAGAGGAACGCCACGGTTCTGTCAGAATGAGTCTGCTCGACTATGCTTGGTCTTGGGCTGTATGGAGACAGGCCAGTGCCTCTTCTTAGACCAAAGCTCAGATAAGCTTTTGACTTCTTTTGTTCAATGCCAAAGTGCCGAACATCTAAGTGAGGGTTCTTTGTTAAGACAGGGCCAGGTTAACATCTGGTCACTCGAACATTCCTCAGCTCTGAAGTCAGTGGGACAATATAGGTTTAACATTTACTCCGAGGGCACAAATCTTGTCAGTGGTAAACACAACTGCTGCATTTGTATCATTGGGATACAGTAACATAAACAACTCTGTACGTCATGTAACCAATATAATAAACTTGACCTCCAAGATTTTTTTCCCAAATTCCTGTAAAGCACTCATTATAATTAGGTGTACGACCTATGGCAAAGCCTTGACGACATAGGCTACGCGACGGTTTACATTTATACATCTGTGCCGTTGTTCCCATCGACGTGCAATTACACATGCAGGCCGCTAGTGTAACACGTGCGTCCACACGTGTAACCCACAGTAGCAGTGCACCAGCAAAAGAAGAAGCCGCTTGGCCGCTAAACCCAGGGCCGGCGTCAAGGGGGGGGGGGCATTCGCGGGCCGTGCCCCCCGAACAGGTTGTTGTGCCCCTACACAGTTTTGTATTAATTTAATATATATCAAGAATAATTAAAATAAATTAAACATTGAATGTTTCATGACTTTTAATGTAATCAAATGAGGAAAATATAGTTGCTATATGTTTTCTTTAATTAAAATAGACCAGTTTCTCTGATTGGTTGTATTGCGACGTCTCATGCGTCTTTACGTCTTTAGCATATTTGTGACTTGATACTAGCAACGTGTTTTTTATGGATTGTGTAAAATATGGATATTAGAACATTTAGAACGAACCAGCACCGCCTGCTCCATCTGACTTCATGCAAATACCGATTGGCTCAAACTCGGAGATTAGAGGTCGAGGTGGAATTTTCCAAATCTACAGGACACTGTTTTAAGGAAGTTTAATGTTCGTACACACCGGCTTCAGCTTTTTTAAAGGTAAGTTAGTGTTGTTTTAATTTACGTAAGCTTAAATGTGAAGTGTGGCTATAGACCGTTAACGCATTGCGACGTGATTATGGTAAAAGCGGCAGGACACGGTGTGCACTGCACTGCGCAATGTAACCCAATCGTTTCAATGGCTTGCGCCGCGCGAGGGCGGTTTGTTGTTGCGTCGAGCAAAGCGTTAGCGCAGCGGAGCGTGGCTTGCGCTCACGCCGGGGTCAAAGTTCAAAATAGTTTAACTTTTGCGCATAGTTTGTGATCTTCTGCACTTTATACGGAAAATGAGCTGACAGTCTGTACCAATGCTTGCACTGTATTTGTTGTTTTTGTGTGATTGTGTGCCCCCCTGTTGGAAGCAAGCGTGCCGCACAAGCCCTGAAAAGTGAAGCCAAAACGTCTCGATCGCCCCCCAGTGACTGGTCCCAGTATAGGTCATAAACCCCGCCTCCCCATGTTATTCAATGGGACTTGAGACCAACAAAAAATTGAATTACACTTCAATTATCTTTATTCCGAAGCTGGTTTCTGTCATTTACTGTAGTTTTTATCATGCTGATGTATATTCAAGTGTTTGTTTTTAAAATAGGTTTGTTTTTAGTTAGTTATTTAATGATAGAAAAACGGTGGGGTCACGTCATGATTGACAGCTGTGATATCGTGTGATATGCACATTCTGCGAGAGTGAGGGTGGGGTCTTGATTTCGCGCCTTCACTTCCTGCTTACTACTGCGCATGACTGGTCCCGAAAACGCTACTGCGCATACTCAAGACCCAAGATGTCAGCGCCATATCGGGACACTGGCGGCTTCACTTTTCACCAATGGAAGAGAGCGAACAGGCGTAGTCTATCTTTTTTTACAGTCTATGGTTGGAAGCCACGTGGCCCCCTGCAGCTTAAAAGTTATTGACAAGTTAACTCGTCAATTAAGAGAAAACGCTTCCCTGCCAATGACGAGTATTTTCGGCTTTCCGCAATACCGCTAGTATCCACCAGACGCACTTGCGCAACTTATAAAACCCGGAAGTATCACCCTAGGGAAAGCAGCTGCATGTCCGTTTATGTTTTTAGGATCGCTCTGCAACCAGGGTTCCCACAGCACTTTTCAGTCCGGGCGGCCCGCCTAAGCTGGGAAATCCTACCGCCTTAACTAGGTTATTAAATTTTTTTAAATAATAATAATTTGCTGCAAAAAAGGCTGTCAAGTGCATCTAGGAGAATAGAGTGGACGCTCTTCACACACAGTTAAGGTTATGTTTTTACCGTCCCGAGTGGAAATCCGTATGAGGAAATGCGACGCAAAAAATTTTGACCTGACGGGAGGGGTTCTTATGTAGGGCTATGCACAGCCTACGCAAAGCCTACGGTATAGATTCTACGTGGGACCATACATTGGGCTTTACATAAAGCAGCCATTTTATGTAACAAACTCCAAACATAACCTAGCTCTCTCAAGAATGAGTATATCACTGTGGACATTTTAAAGATTGGCATCTTAGCAGTCAATTAGGGATTAGCTATTTCCGAACAAAGCAATTTCATTATTGGACCGAGCCATGTCCTCCATTGACTTTCATTCAAATAGAACCGGCTCTGGTCTCTGTTGGGTGTTATGCCCTTTTGAGCAAACCCCTGAAGGAGCTCTGGTAAAGCCCCTGCAGTTTGCCTTCACAGATCTTGATGTTATTAATTTTTGATGTAATGAAGTTTATTGTCGTTCTGCCTATTACTAAGTGTTAGAAAACAAACTAAATATAGTGCCCCAGAACCACCGCACAATATATAACCCAGCAGTTTGGGTTTCATGTCAAAATAAACTATAAAAACAAAGCTATAAAATGTAATGAAAAACATTTCAAAGTTAGCCTGGCCAAGAGCTACAGTACTGAGATGTTATGATACACGTTATCTACCTAAAGCAGGGCAGTTCATAATATAAATGTTGATTACATACAATATTGATTACAAAATCACATCGATGCCTTTTTTTTAACACCCTGGAGTCATGTGCATTCCTTCTGTGAAGAATGGATGGACGTTTAGGACTCCAAAATCAAAAGCACCATTTACTACCATTATAAAGCTTGGAACAGCCAGACATTTTCTTATATATCTTGTTTGATAAAAAATAATCATATACATCCATGGTGACTTCAGGTTGGGGTAATTTTCATTTTGGGGTGAACTAGGCTTACTAGGTCACACCCTCACCAAACTTCAGAGCTAAAATACCCAGAGTACAAAATAATCACGTTCATTGTGTTTTCATTACTCATTTGTGCTGTTCAGGAAATGCAGGTGTTAGGATACGGTGCCAGACACTTGATGTCATCCTGAAAGCAAGCTTATAACCTCACTAAGAGGACAAGCAGAATGAACAAGACTTTTATTGTAGTCCTCCTCAAGGTTCAGCGTTCTGACATCCTTTAGTTCCTGGGCTGTAGATCTATTAGAAACCATCTATAAAACATTTAGAGCTAAATCTATTTGAATATTTAAGCTCTTCAGTTAAACAACTTTGTCCCAACCATCCTTAGATGGACTGTCACTTTCATGAGTTCCCCAATATCCTTATCCTTGTTTGGCTTGTTGTAGATGTTCATCTACAGTGTTATCTTCTGAAAGCACTTTAATAAGCAGAAGCTTGAGAGGAGAGAGATGCACGTCATGGTAACACTGTTATCAACTTGGCAACTGTGATGAATGCGCTTGCAGCATGCCAGTGAGTGTTTCTCAGTAACCAAGGCAAAGCTCACCCTATGCCCAACATGTACGCCAGGTAAAAATAAAATCTTTAGATCATAATTATTACATTTTTGTAATATATATTAAATGTGAACATCAAATCAATAACATGACTTAATGATTTCATTAGTTCTGTCTAAACAGGGCTTGGAAACGGTATCAGATTTTTTTTTTGTTTTTGAAACCTCGACTCTTTAAAACCTCGGTATAGCTTGATACCTAGCTATCCGGCCAATGCCTTACTATAAGTTAATACAATGTATGTTTTTAGTTAACATTTTATTTATAGCTACATTTAAGCTAAGAATAGGTTTTTATGTACATGCTGACAAGGCCCCATCACAAAGTTTTGCCTAGGGTTCCCGGAAGTCTAGAATAGCCTCGGATTAAAGTAATCGAAATCCCTCCAGTATGTTAATATATGCCTTCTGAAGTGAAATGATACATGTGAGAAAATATTTTTAAACTAATTTAGTGATCAATACATCATGTATCCATAGCAACAACCAGGGGTGCGTTTCCCAAAAGCGTCGTTGCTAACTAAGTTAGCAACTTTGTTGGTTGCAATGCAATTTCCCACCAACGAAGTTGCTAACAAGTTAGCAACAATGTTTTTGGGAAACGCACCCCAAATCAGCCAAGAACTTTAAATATTGCGTAGGGGGAGGGACTAAACTTGTCAAGCACCAATCAGAGTGTCACATAGTAAATCCACAAATAATCAACAAGGCAGCTTGTGGATTAAGGACTGTTACATATCTATAACTCATCGCTAGAATTAGGATACGTTCCAACAGCTTTCAAACTAGCAGTTATTAAACGGGTGATTAAAAAACCACACCTTGATCAGGTAGAGCTTAATAACTTTGGAGACCATTCTCCAATCTCCCTTTTCTATTGGCAAGCCAGCTACACACATTCTTAGCAAATAATAATACATATGAAAAGTTTCAATCAGGATTCAAGCCCCATATAGCAAAGAGACAGCGCTGCTTAGAGTTACAAATTACCTCCTTTTAACATCCGATCCTGGTGAAATCTAGATGTGGCATAGATACCATGGCATAGTTACCATAGATACCTTCACCTTGGGCCCCCAATTTGCTAAATCCTCAACTGTGGGTAACATACTTATGCCGCAATAGTTAGCCTGTCTGGAACCAAGCTGATTTAAACCACATCACTGTATGACACTTGCATTACATGTGAACGGCCCCTATGCTAATAGGATTTTGTTTCTCTCTCCCTGTCTCGTCCTCGACCCCGAGGACAATGAGACAAACAGACCCAGTTCCGGTAAACGTGAAAGTCGGCACACCTCTGATCTACTGGCCGTAATTCAACGTGATGCCCAGCAGATGCCTATTCAACGATCAACCCGGGGAGGCAGCCTTCATTGGCTTAACTTAGCACCCTCTTCTATACGTTACATTAGTAATACGCTTGCTTATAATGTTGAGTCATAGCCGCAGCAAATTTAGCTGCTTATGCTATCTATATTATGTTATGCTATCAGTCTGCTTTTAACTGCTTCTATTAATGTAAAGCTGCTTTGAAGCAATTACCAATTGTGAAAAGCGCTATATAATTAAAATAAAATTGAATTACATATCAATGAGGTTCTCAAAAACAATAAACAGAGGTCACGGGACAATAATTCTCAATCAACAGTTACTGACAATACCGATCTGCCACATGAGCTGTGAGTGCATAGGTCAGGTGAAGCGTTCAGAGAAAATCCTGTCGAGGAATTTTGAGAGGTGACCTTGAGGATGGGATCTGCCATCAGCTGTTCCTGTTCTATTTAGGTACCTGGCCACAGCATTTCTAAACAATAATAAAGGATATTCATTGGATTGTTTTGTGGTGCAGTAGGCAATATGTATCAAAATCTTGCGAGCCACCTTATGTCAGGCATACAGTTGGGAGGTCGCCAACCTCCGCACACGTCACAATTGAGTTTGTCTGAAAATCATACTGGTGCAGTGGTACACAACAAGACTTTACAATCTGAATTCTGGTGCAATTTTTGGCCGAATGTGTAGCTTAAATGCACTGTATGAAATGAAATTGTCGGCCAAATGCATAAATGTGAATTAATGATGGCATATACATACCGTTGCAATACAGCCAATCACGTAGAACCATTTGATCTGAAAGAATCTGGAATCAACCCAGTATAGGTCTAGCCTCCACTTTTACATTTAGCCCATGACCCGACAGCCTCCTCTGCTCTTAACCTCCTTAACAGTTAACAGTTCTTATCACCCTCCTCTAAAAGCACAGAGCCGGCCACATCTGAGTGCACCTCGGGCCAAACCTCTTCTGTTTTTAATCACACCCCTTAACGCGTCACCTTAACACCACTCCACCTCGACTAACCCTTAGCACTGTCTCCTCCACCTCTTATACCAACAAAAGCCCCCGGCCCCCCACTAAAAGATCCCAAATCCTACTTCCACGGCCTTTGGGAAAAGTCCAGCCTTGGCTCAGCAGGAAGTTAAGGATTTAACGCTAAGCTTTTATGATCCCAACATCCATAACTCACACTTGTCCGTACCACCCAAAAGACAGAGCGGACAGAGGGGTACTAAGAGATGGTACAAACACCATATTTTTAAATGGTAAGTTCACCCCAAAATGACAATTTGATCATAAATCACCCCCATGTCGTTATGTCGTTTTAAAACACCAAGTGGTGGAGGCTTCTGTCGGTCCCATGTAGTTTGATTCACACAATCAAGCCCAGAAAAGAATGAAAGACATAGCCAAAAAGGTCCATGTGCCTGATCTCATAAGAATTCGTACATACTTTACGAGTTGGCTAATTTGTATGAATTCATACGAAGTTAATTGTGCAAAAACGTACGATTACCATAAAAATAACAATAACGAAATCCAACCCCTAACCCCAACATCACACTGGTCAAGGTAAATCGTACAAAATGTACAAATGTGGTTGTACTAAGTAATACAAATTAGCCACCTCGTAAAATCCTTACGAATTGCTATGAGATATTGCATTTTTACTCATCCCTTCTTTCAACTGTAGACGGTTTCATTGGATGCACGTGCGGTGATGCAATTACGCATCTGAGTGGAACTTAACTTCCGGTCTCTGTTTGTTTAAAGGTCTAACTAGTTGCTAAACTGAACTCTTGAACAAATACCTCATAGAAAATAACAAATGTTTTGGTTTCCTAGGTAATCCACATGTTGTTTATTTTGCTTATTATAAACTACTTTAAAAGGACTTTTTTAATTGATTCTTTGCGGCGTTTACCGGAAGTTACCTTTGTTCCACGACAGCCGTTTGTTTATGTTGTTACTGCTGAAACGGCTTATATTTTTTAACTCTTTCCCTGCCATTGATGAGTTATCTCGTCAATTAAAGAAAAACATTTTCCTGCCAATGACGCTTCTTTGACATGTTTTTACGGTAATCTGTAATTCTGCTATTATCCACTAGATGGCACTCTTACCCAATTTATACAAAAATGAAGCAAAAACTAATTGAACAACATTTTAAACTCTGTGTATGTTTTGAGAATCGTTCTGAACCTAATCTTTAACAAAATTTCTTTACAAAAGTGCAGTTATTTCAGCTTTTTGCTCAAAATTTGGTTCTTTTTAAGAAACCTACCCATATTTAAAAAGAGAACAAATGATAGGATGAAACTTTTTTCCTATTTAGTTTGTTTGATTGGAACACTGAAAAAATGACTCATTCAATTCATTAAGGTAAGTGGTTGCAATCGATTTATTTTTGCTACATTTAAACAAATGTTTTTTTGTTTTGTTTTGTTTTGTATTTCCATTTTGATTGCAACCACTTACCTTAAAAAATTGAGTAAAATGAATGAATAATTTTTTCAGTGAAGCAGATGGTATGTTCTTTCATTAGATATATTTGTATGTTTATATATATTTATAGAAGAAAATTTTCGTGGAAGGCATTGTGAAACTTGGAATGAGTTAAAGTGAAACAATATTCATTCATTTTGTATGGCATAGCTAGTTTATTGACCTGCAGTTAAATTAGAAATATTGCTAGTTTAAGTTAGCTACCCAACACTGTTCTCAGGTTCTGTTCAGCTTCTGGTAACTTCAATATGAGACATGCCTGTGCACTTTACTGCAAATAGATGTGGTACCATCTGTTAAGAGCATATGTGTAAATCATCATATCTGAACAGGATCAGTCAAGACTAAAATATTGGTTTGAAAAGTGAAAAATCTTGTTTGTAGGCGGTTTAACACAAACCCCTGAGGAGCTGAATATATAATATAATACAATACAATATAATATAATATAATATAATATAATAACGATCTCCAAATCCACAATCCAATTGCATAGTGTTAATTTTATTTTGGTTATAAAATGCAAATATTTGTTGAGAAAATCAGAAGCTAACAGACGGTGTGAGGTCGACAGACACTGAGGTGATCTGTGTCTGGTTATCAGCCATATGTGCATTCAGTTGTAGCTTGAGGTGTTTTAGTTTAGTGCAGACTGAAAATCCTATTTACAAACAGCAAAGTTGAGATCACACATTTAACACTTTTTACAAAGCAAGCATTGTGAATAACTGTATAGTTTTCAGTGTAACATGTTTTCTATATACTGAATATATACCAAAAATATACTAAAAATAAGATAAAGATGTAATAAACACTAGCCTGCATCATTTCCCTCATGCTTATTCGCACTTTATTTTATTCATCAGGTGTATTTTACATATTTATTAATTCTTTTAAAGTTAACAGCAGGCACAACATTGTCCTACAACACATTATGATGTTTTCATATTTATTCACTGGCAAGTTCGTTTATGAAAAGCTCATTTTTTGAGGTACAAAAATGCTGTCTCAGTACGGATGTACCTATACAGTAGCCAAACTGTATCCTCAGTGGCGTCACTAGGTCCTTTTTAGGCCGGTTCACACATGCAAATACGTTATTTTCAATGTTGACAGGGTCGCTTTCTATTTAAGCGTGCTTTTCCAGGCACATCGGCACCACAGAGGCATTATTGAACCTATGGAAAGTGTGGCTCAATGTTGCTTAGCAACCGCAAATGCTACCGGAGCACAACCACCCAAGCGCGTTGGATGGCATGGTCGTGTTTTCCCAACCCAGTCTCACGAAATTTCGTTATATAGTCACGTAAATTTTTGATTCTTTTTTAGATATTATCACGACTTTCCGCGTTTTTCCATGATCGTATAACGAATTTCTGTTTTCGTGAGATTATCACGTAAACAGATTTGGCACAATGCATTAAACCATAGAATTCCAACTTTTTAATAATAGCCTACATTTTCCCCTAGACCATTCTGATAAGCTTTTCATTCAACTTAATAACTATTCAGCTTTTAAAGGCTTAGATGTGCAATAATTTCAAATGAATTTTAATCTTAGACCTTGTAATACGCATTATACCACCTTCCTTATTCAAAGCTGAAGTAACTGTGACTTATGACTAGAACCATGAATGGCTCCATGACATACCGGACGTGCCAGGCCTCTGTGTCGAGAGACTGTTTGCAATGTTTTCGGGGGCCGTTGGGGATCCATCCAACTGATTCGGTGATTCAGCGAGTACAGAAAGGCAGCGTGTCTGTTTACAGCTGCTTAAGAGTGAATGGCCACACAGTAACTGTCAATGAATGAGCCTTTCAGCTTAACTCACCAGAGACTGAGAGGGAAAGACCAAGAGAGGCACGGAGAGAGAGAGAGAGAGAGAGAGAGAGAGAGAGAGAGAGAGAGAAATTTCAAGTAAAAAAATACTGAGCAAAGCATCCAACCTACATCAGGGGTCCAAAATTGACACCTGGAGGTCATAGTAAATTCCCCAGCCAATTTACAAGTTTTTCTATTTTCTGTTGTTAATATATCATCGCTATCGGACGAAAGCTTGAGCACATGAAAGTTTCACGTGAGCACATGAAACTAAACTTTATTTAATTTTTGCTCCATGTCCCCTTAGGGGCTCCGTACAAAATTTATTTCAGCACATATATTTTTGGGCCATTTTTTGTTTATTTTGAAATATATTTAAAATTAAATTTGCCGTATAGGAAGTCGTCAATAAAGGAAGCACTGTGATACGCCTTTCGCATGACAATGAAGATGCTAAAGGTACCCCTAGGTGTCACTTTGTAGACGAACCACGAATGCCATTGCTTCCAATGGTAAACCACAGGTGTAATTTCCAGACACAAGCTATTCAAAGGGCACCTATTATGCAAAATCCACTTTAACAAGGTGTTTGGACATAAATGTGTGTTAACACAATCACCCCACCATGAAAAAATCCACCTACTCCTTTTTAAATCCCCATTAAAGGGATAGTTCGGCCAAAAATGATATTAAACCCATGATTTACTCACCCCCAAGCTGTCCGAGTTGCATATATGCATCGTTTTTCAGACAAACACATTTTCGGATATTTTAGAAAATGTTTTAGATCTTTCAGTTGATTAAATGTAATGTTAAGGGGTCCACCCATAGTCCACGACCTTCAAGTCCAAAAAAAGTGCGTCCATCCTTCACAAATTAAATCCAAACGGCTCCAGGATGATAAACAAAGGTCTTCTGAGGGTGTTGATGTAGAAATATCCATATTTAAAACTTTATTAACGTAAATAAATACCTTCCGGTAGCGCCGCCATCTTAGTCGCGTCCGCATTCAGGATGAGACCTTACGCAGCCTACGGAGGCTACTCTGCTGCTGCTCTGTGCCCCCGCCCTCCGAATTTGTCATATGTCACTAAGAAAAGTGCGTACACTACGCTAATACTCTCTCCTGAATACAGAGGAGTCTAAGATGGCGGCGCTACCGGAAGGTATTTAATTACGTTAATAAAGTTTTAAATATGGATATTTCTATAACAACACCGTGCGGATTACCCTCAGAAGACCTTTGTTTATCATCCTGGAGCCATTTGGATTTAATTTGTGAAGGATGGAGGCACTTTTTTGGACTTGAAGGTCGTGGACCCCGTAACATTACATTTAATCAACTGAAAGATCTAAAACATTTTCTAAAATATCCGAAAATGTGTTTGTCTGAAAAACGATGGACATATGCAACTCAGACAGCTTGGGGGTGAGTAAATCATGGGTTTAATATCATTTTTGGCCGAACTATCCCTTTAAACAAAAGCAGACTCATTAGACATGCAGTTATGATTATTTTGTTAATGTGATGTCACACTGATAAAGCCCCGCCCATAGCCATTTTTGACATTCTATAACAAATGATCTGTGTTGAGCTAAAACTTCACAGACA